>NW_013675618.1:0-6798 GCF_000517525.1 Limulus polyphemus
GTAATGTACAAATCGTAAGTATAAGTTTATTATACATGTATTTATTATAATGTGTGTGATGTACAAATCGTAAGTATAAGTTTGTTATACACGTATTTATTATAATGTGTGTGACGTACAAATCGTAAGTATAAGTTTGTTATAAACGTATGTATCATAATGTGTGTAATGTACAAATCGTAAGTATAAGTTTATTATACATGTATTTATTATAATGTGTGTGATGTACAAATCGTAAGTATAAGTTTGTTATACATGTATTTATTATAATGTGTGTGATGTACAAATCGTAAGTATAAGTTTGTTATACATGTATTTATTATAATGTGTGTGATATACAAATCGTAAGTATAAGTTTGTTATAAACGTATTTATCATAATGTGTGTGATGTACAAATCGTAAGTATAAGTTTGTTATACATGTATTTATCATAATGTGTGTGATGTACAAATCGTAAGTATAAGTTTATTATAAACGTATTTATTATAATGTGTGTGATGTACAAATCGTAAGTATAAGTTTGTTATACACGTATTTGTTATAATGTGTGTGTGTGATGTACAAATCGTAAGTATAAGTTTGTTATAAACGTATTTGTTATAATGTGTGTAAGCTACAAATTGTAATTTCTTACACTACTTTACATGTATTTTCATACCTATGGAACAAATAAATTAAAAAAAACACGTTTCTTTGTTCCATTCATTTAATATTTTTAGAGTAGACACAAAAACACTGCTTACATACATGTAACAAACTGGCTTTAAATGCATAAACCAAACGAAATGGGAAGCCTTAAAATTCAGAAATATAGTATGGTAAATATGGAATCTAGTTTTTCATGGTTTATTTTTCATAAGCTTGCTATAGAGGGAATTTGGTGCCCTTGTAGGACTAGAAACGTGGACCATGCGGTCCGCTCTCCGCTTCACCGAGTCAGTAAATCTTTCCCCGCTGATTTTTCCAAGCCCGTTCCCTTGGCTGTGGTTTCGCTAGATAGTTTACAACAAACTTATACTTACGATTTGTACATCACACACATTATAATAAATACGTGTATAACACACTTATACTTACGATTTGTACATCACACACATTATAACAAATACGTGTATAACAAACTTATACTTACGATTTGTACATCACACACATTATAATAAATAATTTGGTTTTACTGTATATGTGGAAAACTAAATTTAAAACACAGTATTGGTATAATTATACATGTTACGTCATTAAACAAGCTATATACGTTTTTAACAATACCTGCAACAAAGCTAAATAAGAAAATATATATGTCGTTTTAAATTATAGTTTGATTACATTCAATCATAAGTTGAACAAGTTAATTTTATATTTAATACAATTTAAATCACATTAAACAGTTACAATTAGGATTCAAAAGTCTCTGACGCACAGAAAAACTGTATTTTATATTCAACAAGGTATGATAAAATTTTCTTCTCTCTCTTAAATTAAAAGTTTTAATTTTTAAAAGGTGCCTAATTTACGCCTGCACGACAAACTAGGCATAGTAGCACACTACCTAAGTTAGGGCCTCATTGAAGTTTACTCTGACTTGTAAACTGTACTGAGTTACAAGTTGTGTTAATTTACACTTACAAGTACACTAAAATATTTGTAACGTACCTCCAAGTCTATCCATACGAGTCTTTCTTCATCAGGTAGGTGTTTTCTTGCTTTTTTGAAATTAAACGAACTCATCAGATTAATAAATCCACTTAACAATCGCTGGTTCAGATATATCGATAATATCACCATCCGACATGCTGAAGGCTTTTAACCAGACATCTATACAGGACTTTGGCAACCAGCATTGAAAAAAACAGTATTGTGATTGGTTGATTTTACCGAACGCCATCTTTACTCCACTCCTGTATACTTGTTAACATTCGGAAGTAATATTAGGTCTACAAATATTTAACAAAAAGTAAAAAAAATAAAATAGAAGAGCGTTGAATTAGTTTTTAACACGTTATAAAAAAAAGGAAGAAAAAACAAATACCACGTGAGTTACCTTCTAACAAGGAAAGAAGAAATACACGCACTTCATTTATTCAGTGAAACAGTAACTACGAGATTAAACCTATCTCGTTAACGAGTAAACATTTGAAGACTAACACTAAGCAGTTTATTTCATGCAAACTGTGATAACATTAAGATAAGGCTTATTTTTCTGGTGAATCTCAGCTCTACTTGTTTTTTCAACAAGAAATATTTGAATTATTCTAGATATTATATTTAATTCATTAAATGTATTGAATTGTTAACATTATAAATCAAACTTTTACTTAAAAAAAACTTATATCTAATTAACAAATTATTAAAATTTCAATGTTTGATTATGAAGTTAAGTTATTTACTTACCAATTTGAAACAAATAATAATTGAAATACTAAAGTAAATACAAATCCTCATTGCACTATTTTGTAGTCCCAAAGTGGGTTTCTCGTCATCTAATCTGTGTCTCAATCCTTCTTTCATGCCCAACTAGTTTGGAGTCGGCCAGTATTTTTTGTAAGCCAAGAAATTTTACACCGTTTTCAATCAATATTTACCAGTATTGCCTTCAAATAAATATATTATAACTTTAATTTCAGGTTAGAAATTTATTTCTGTAACTCACCAAAAAAACATAAATGCTTCCAAATTTGTTATCGTCTTGATCTTCGCCCCATGTGCCACCGAATGCGCTTACAGCGCTCCCCTGAACTGAATTTTGTTTAGAAATGAAAAAAATACTATATTTTTGAACTGCGGTAATTTTTAGTTACAAATATAGTACTGCTTACGGCTGTGGTGCAAACACGGGATATCTTAGCAGCTCGTCTATTTTAGACATGCAAATTAAGCTTCGTTAGCGTGAATATTGGTTTGTTGCCACTCCACTGTTTATCCAAGAGGGGTTAGATAAACAGATCAAGAAATCCACTGTCAACGCCTTTATGATTCAAACATATGTTAAGAAACACCAGTAATTCACAATACTTAGCTGTAAACACATTATTAAAAACATAAAGTCATCTTTCTGGCATATTTTAAAACTTGTCTAAACATAACAAAGAAAAACAAATTTCAGTAAAAATATCTAAATCTCCGCTACTCCTTCAGTGGGTGAAATAAGTGATACTGAAAGAGTAAACTTGTACCATATATTATAGCTCAAGCTTATTACGTTTATTTAGTAAAAACAAGATATGCATTCCGAAATACATAAGCAGGTCATTTTGAGAGCTTACAAAGATGACTGCTTAACATACTGTAGTGATACTGATTTAATTTGTTTCTTAGAGCTGAAAAAATTCTCTTCAGAACCCAGAGAGATCTTGTGCAAAAAAATTGGGAGCAAAATGTTTTTCAACACACAACAACAAACAGTCAATCTTCACTTACCAACTTGCCACTATAAATACATAAAGAATTTAATCCAATTTAAAGTTGCACCTAATTATACACCTTAAAGAGTTAATAGCAAATCCAAAGAGACTAATGCGGAAAAAAGCAAAATAAGCTTTGTAGCAGAAGAAATGGTATAAGAGTTGCAGAAAATGGTTATTAATTTTTTTGAAGACATTTTTCCATCTATTGGTTGAAATATAAACTATAAAAACAAAGAATGTCCGAAAGGGAAAAGAACAACATCTCAAACGATAAAACTAAGTAATCTTTTCAAAATCTAAGTAAAATACTCTCCCCGCCCCCCACAATATCTGCACACTTGGGTATTTAGAGAAATTCTAATTATCAGTGCTAGTCGCCAGATACATTTTCTTTGACCTTTGAACTGTATCAAAGTAACTTCATCATACTGAGCTGGCTGTCAACATCACCCGCTGCCAACTCTTGGGCTACTCTTTTCACAACAAAAATTGGAATTAACCGTCACATTATAACGCTCCCATGGCTGAATGGGCTAGTATGTTCATTGACAGAATTCGAAACCGTGACTTGAAAAATGCATGCTTGATGAGTTTATTATAAGGGCTTTCCTTAATGCATAGGAACTGTTAAAAAAAACAAATTTATTCTGTATTTTATTTAATTTTTTATTAATAGTGGCTTATGAATTCCCTTACCTTCTTTACAAAAAATCCACGTTAGTATGTGCAAAGTATAATGCTGCGAAAATTATGAAACTCAAATGTAGGTAATCTTATCGCCCTCTATTGCAGGATATACTTACTAATAGAGCTAGGATGTAAAAATATTTTAAAGCCTGAACTCAAATGTAGGTAATCTTATCGCCCTCTATTGCAGGATATACTTACTAATTAGAGCTAGGATGTAAAAATATTTTAAAGCATAAACTCAAATGTAGGTAATCTTATCGCCCTCTATTGCAGGATATACTTACTAATTGAGCTAGGATATGTAAAAATATTTTAAAGCCTAAACTCAAATGTAGGTAATCTTATCGCCCTCTATTGCAGGATATACTTACTAATTGAGCTAGGATGTAAAAATATTTTCAAAACTTTTCTAAGCATGATACTTTATTTCATAAACTTTAAATCACGATGTAACTACGTCTATATTTCAAGTATGTATATTTGAATTTTTTTGAGAAACGTTCACCATTAAATATTTTATAAATGATTATTTCAATGTAAATGTTTTGGAAAAGAAAACCAAAAAGGGTAAATAAAACCAACTGGTATCTTAAAACACTTTGAAAAAATATACTAGCTCGAAAATAAATTTATTGAAAAACAGGTAAAAGCTTCTTATTTTATAAGTCATTAGGCTTAAGATTTGTTTACATCCTGGTAGAAAAGTAGAAAATAATAATAACATTCGATTTATTCGAACAAATGAAGTAATTATCATAAATAAAAATGTATTCGCGATACATATAACGAGTTCTGAATTTAGTACGATATGATATTCGAATCGGAAAATCTTTGATTTAATATTTCTAGACGTGGCGTCCATGACACGGCATCCAAGCCTTCCATGTCCTAATCGTCTCGTCCCAAGATGTGGTCAGATACTAAGATTGGAGACAATCACATAGTAACAATGTACTTTACCTGATTCACTACAGGTATTTGAAAATAAACCATACTGAGCCACTAATAACGGATAAATAACCTAGGATAAACTTTAGATCTAAGCTCAAGACGTTAACGATATATCCAGACAAACTACGTCTTTCGACAAATAACACTTCAAATGTGATTTTTGTTTTATTTAAAACCCGGCTAATTCATATTGCACATGTTTAAAAGAGGGCACCTTTTTTTCACGTGTACTAAAGAAGAGGGCACCCTTTTTCAGGTGCACTAAAGAAGAGGTCACCCCTTTTTCAGATGTACTAAAGAAGAGGGCACCTTTTTTTCAGGTGCACTAAAGAAGAGGGCACCCCTTTCTCAGGTATACTAAAGAAAAGGGCATCCTTTTTTCATGTGTACTAAAGAAAAGGGCACCCTTTTTTCATGTGTACTAAAGAAGAGGGCACCCATTTTTCAGGTGCATTAAGGAAGAGGCACCCATTTTTTAGGTGTATTAAAGAAAAGGGCACCCTTTTTCATGTGTACTAAAGAAGAGGCACCCATTTTTCAGGCGTATTAAGGAAGAGGGCGCCCCTTTTTCAGGTGTATTAAGAAAGAGGGCACCCATTTTTCAGGTGCACCAAATAATCTAATTATTTTGTTCACTTTGTTGCATTGTTTTTATCCCCGAAGAAGAAAGACATTTCTAAATTACTTTGTTGGACGCCATTTTTGTAATATAAAGTTATAATGATAAACACACACAAACTAAGTAAATCAGTAAGGTGAAACTGATTACCACAAAATGTGGCTACAAAACTCAACTACGTCTGTCCAACTTGATGTTTTATTTCATCATTTTTATATACTTCATTATATCTCTAGTCACACTGACCCGTCCTTGTAAACGTCTAGTCACTCTGACCCGTCTTTATTCATGTCTAGTCACACTGACCCGTCTTTATGCATGTCTTGTTACATTAACCCGTCTTTATTCATGTCTAGTCACACTAACCCGTCTTTATTCATGTCTAGTCACACTGACCCGTCTTTATTCATGTCTAGTCACACTAACCCGTCTTTATGCACGTCTAGTCACACTAACCCGTCTTTATTCATGTCTAGTCACTCTGACCCGTCTTTATTCATGTCTAGTCACTCTGACCCGTCTTTATTCATGCCTAGTCACACTAACCCGTCTTTATGAATGTCTTGTTACACTAACCCGTCTTTATGAATGTCTTGCTACACTGACCCGTCTTTATTCATGTCTAGTCACACTGACCTGTTTATGTTCAGGCAGGTGGATGACATCTGTAATGGAGTCAACATGTCCTTGGTTTATCTGTAACAGCTGACCATCATTTGAAGAATAGACGTGGAGCACGTTCCCGACTGCGGCCAAAATCGCTCCAGTTGTCGAGTCTATAGCTAAAGCTGTGATATTTCTATTTGTCGTAATTACAAGACTGACTTCAGCCGGGTTATCGTTTGGCTTAAACAGAAACACATGTTCAGTCTATTATTGAGGACCAGACATTTATGTGAGAAGTTTACATTCTGTAGTTACAGGAGTAGATTCAGAACTATCTGATGTTACTCTGTAGTTACAGGTATAGACTTAGAACTATCTGATGTTACTCTGTAGTTACAGGTATAGATTTAGAACTATCTGATGTTACTCTGTAGTTACAGGTATAGACATAGAACTATCTGATGTTACTCTGTAGTTACAGGTATAGACTTAGAACTATCTGATGTTACTCTGTAGTTACAGGTATAGAT
>NW_013675618.1:7416-10584 GCF_000517525.1 Limulus polyphemus
GAACTATCTGATGTTACTCTGTAGTTACAGGTATAGATGTGTATTACATAAAACATACCCACGTTCTTATACAACTATCTTCACTTCCTGTTACCCATTGCTTGACAACAGGATTCCATGTTACAACGGTCACTATCCCTAAATGGCCAGTTAATGTGAAGAGTAACTCTGTCTGCTTTAAGCAAACAGTAAACTTGTAGACACATACGATATTGCTTGATGTCGCGATGGCCATTTCTTCACTGACATTGAATGAATGAGAGAAAGAAGATTTAACATAAATATGGGTATCATCGTCAGAAGTCAGAAAAAAACGAACCTTCATCATTGAAATGATCCATTAGTTATTGGATTTATTACAAACTTACTTTGAATAATATAAACAAAAAATATCACTACTGAGAAAAGTCGTCTGATTTGAAACGAACCACTTGTGCTTACGTGATCTGTTCATTATGTCTGTCACGTTACTTTTATTAAGCATATTGAGTGGAATATTATATATTTATATAATTAGGCATTTATCATTGGGTAAAAAATACCCTAAGCTGGTCAAACCTCATGGGGTGTTATTAGAAATATGGTCACAAATAATTGGAATAATGAGTTGATGAAACAACACATTTCAATCTTTATTAGCAAAAACAATATATTTAATTAGCTACATTTATTACTGGGTACACTTTTAATTCTGATCTAACCAGCTTTGATCAAAAATTAATATTGATTACTTACTGTAATTGTACCTGAAGCCAATAGATGGCGCTCATTATATATTTACAGGAAATCCAAGTAGTACCTATCTTTTGATGTGTCCATAACTTACTTTTCTGGGTTAACAGCCAAGTCTAAGATCATTCTGTGGGCTTCAGAAAAATCCTTGGTATCTTTTAGGCTTAGATAAAAGGAACGTAAATTAATTAGGTTTCAATCAAATACATAAGAGGCATGTACGTGCTCTAATGTGTATGTTTTAAACGTGATTAGGTTTTGTTTCTGCAACTTACTAACACTAAACCATAAACTAATTCATCCTTCTTTAGTCTGTAACTCCAGGAAACAACTCTGTCTGTTGGCCACATCACAAACTGGTGTTAGTTAACCTGGAGTGTTCTGATTACCAACTTCACAATTGTCATTTTGGATTTTTCTGTTCTCATTTCTACATGTTTAGTAGCCCTTGGGGGAGACACACATAGATACCCCAGAGTTCGTTTGCTATCGTCTATTGATGGTAAATAGCCTTTAGGGGAAGAAGGGAATAGAGACCCTCTGGTTCTTCTGTTACACGTTTCACATGTTAAATAACCTGGATGGGGGGGGGATAAAGACTTTGGGGTTTTTCTTTTACCCTTTCTACATACAATTGGATAGATAACAAAATGTAGAGGTTTAGACTTTAAATTTCTCTTCCACACAAAACAAAGAAGGTGAGCTCTAAATAGTACAACTTGAAACCAAATGAAAATAGGAAAGTTTATTGTATAAAACTACGAGAAGGGTAACCATGGAATGTGTAATAACAGTTTGTTCTATAAAACTACGAGAAGGGTAACCATGGAATGTGTAATAACAGTTTGTTCTATAAAACTACGAGAACGGTAACCATGGAATGTGTAATAACAGTTTGTTCTATAAAACTACGAGAACGGTAACCATGGAATGTGTAATAAGAGTTCGTCCTATACAACTACGAGAACAATAACCATGGAATGTGTAATAAGAGTTTGTTCTATAAAACTATGTGTATGGTAATAGAGGGTAAAAAGTGTGATTTCTCTGTTATATTAGTAGTTTTTTAACTGACCACCTGTTAGCGTGATTTTTTCTCAAGCTACTTGGAAATTACTATTCTTCGGTTTCATCTAATTGATGACATGACTGAACAAAATATATCTACAGCCAGTTCGAGGCATCATTGTTTCAAACAAGTAAAGATTCATTTCTTCTTCCAAATCTTTTCTTTGATATATTAACTAGAATATTAAATCAGTGGACTTACCATTTACTTTTCAGGTCCCACAGTATGATCTTACCATCCCAACCACCACTCACCTACAAACAACAACAACAGCAAGTGATTACATATAGAATAAAACAAAGGTAAGTTTTATCCACAGTATGATCTGACCATATAAACCACCACTCACCTACAAACAACAACAAGTGATTACATATAGAATAAAACAAAGGTAAACAATTATTATTGAAATCATAAACACAAAATCCAGGAGAGTATTTTGAAACAAATTTAATAATTTTATTTTATTATAAACTATAAACATTTAGCTTTAGCTTTTAATTCTACTTGTTTATCATTATATCTTATAAATGAATTTATCTTCCCCTTGTAACGTCATTCACAGTTTTCTGTATTACGTTCCTTTGTCTCATATGGGTGGGACAGCGGAAATTTTATGGACTTACACCGGTAAAATCCGGGGTTTGATTCCTTGCAGTGAACACAGCAGATGGCAAACACACAGGTATACGTTATCATTGTACTTTTCAATACTGTATGATGTCAATCATGGATACAACAGATGACGCTTAATCCTTGGAAACAGTGAAAACCAAAATGTTGGTTGTTAATAAAAGAACATTCTGGATTTTGTGATTGTTATATTAATTATAAAAAAATACTGTGCCTAATCAGAAAATTGTTGTATAGATTATATTTTCCTGTTTTTACCTGCTTCGATTCACTGTCATTCCCTTTATTTGTAAACTCGTCTGTTGTAATTCAGGTTCCGATATTAAATACATTCTCAGCAAGTTCTGATAAACACGTGGTTAACTTCAAGACATATTGACGGATATCCTGATGTGTACATTATCCTTATATATCATTATCATCACTGTAAAATAAGTTACAGAATCCCATATGTCTCGTACCAAACCAAGTTATCTTTTTGTCGGATTTTAGCGCATACCTACTCGAGGGCTCTTCTTTGCCACAAAGAGCGGGACTGACAACAACATTATAATGCCCTCACAACTGAGAGGACGAGCAAGTTTATCGAGGGGTTTCGATTCGACAACCTGCAAATTTAGAGTCGAGCACCTTAACTACCAAGCCTTGCTAAACCAAAGTTAGAGTCGAGCACCTTAACTACCAAGCCATGCTAAACCAAATTTAGAGTCGAGCACCTTAACTACCAAGCCATG
>NW_013675618.1:11584-16876 GCF_000517525.1 Limulus polyphemus
AACCAAATTTAGAGTCGAGCACCTTAACTACCAAGCCATGCTAAACCAAATTTAGAGTCGAGCACCTTAACTACCAAGCCTTGCTAAACCAAATTTAGAGTCGAGCACCTTAACTACCAAGCCATGCTAAACCAAATTTAGAGTCGAGCACCTTAACTACCAAGCCTTGCTAAACCAAATTGTATTTTCACACTTCTCCTCCCAGATCGTATTATCGTTGGTTAAGGAGTCTTTATAAAATTATTTTCAACTGTGGATAACCAAGTATAGTTTGACTTTAAACATTATACTAATATAGAAATTCTAAAGTTGGTTTGTTAAACGCAAAGCCAGATTGGGCTATCTACTGTGTCCACCGTGGGAAATCAAACCCTGGATTTTAGAGTTGTAAGTCCATAAAATTTCCACTGTTCCACCTGTATGAGACAAAGGAATGTAATAAGAAAAACTATAAAAAAAGACAAGCATGTCAGCCAAAAATATATATAAAAGAACTTCAAAGAACACCAAACCTCATTATTCAGTGCGCTAGGCTTAACTTATGCTAAGCCTAATTCACACAGACTGAGGATTATCCTCATTGAAGTAATTCTGAAATATTAATGACATTTCACATTAAAAAAAAAAAACTTTGCTAGACTGATAGAATAATTTGAAAGCAAACACAATCCTACAAAATTAAAGTTTCATAAATATATTTAAACTTCTACAAAAAAAGTTTCAGTTTTATAAACCTAGGAAACGTACCAGGTAAGTGGTATCGGAATAATGTTTTTGCTCCACGGTAACAAGTGATGTCACACAATCGGTATGGCCTTCCAAAGTGCTGATGATGGCATAGTCTGTCATTAGTTCCCACTTCCATTTATAAAATCAAATTATTACAAAAACACTTGGATATTATTTCAATTACTCTACTATAACTTTAGCATGTCACAAAATATGTTCGAAAAGTATTTTGCTGATAAAAAAAAAAAAAGGACTAGAGCAGTGTACAAACTGCTCAGTATTTAATTAAATTCAAACTTATTGTTACGGTTAATTAGAATCAAAAGCGACTCATTTACAAAATGTCTGCCCAGTCAGACATTCCTAAGTTTTCCAGCTTCCGTAATTGGATATCTAACTATTTTCTGCACCAAAGCAGACTATTCTTGCTCGTAAGAAGTGAAGATATCAAAATCAAAACTTTATTTTGCTTTTTTTGTTTCTTGTACAGCACAAAGCTACATGATGGGCTATCTGTGTTCTACTAACTGTGGGTATCAACACCCAATTTTTAGCATTATAAGCCATCAGTCTTACAGATGAGCTTTTATTTTGTTAATATAAACGTCAATTGAAGTTATTAACAACCTTGACGAGTTCGCTATCCATATCTTTATTTTGTCCACTGGAAGAAGAGTAACTGTCCCGTTTAGTTGCTGATGCTCTGTCTTCTTCAACTTCCTTACTCCACACATCTACAGACATAAAGAACATATTTATATGTAACAGATGTTTTAGAAAACAGTATGGTCCCTATTTTAATAGCATACTTTTATTTACAAGCAATAGATGTAGCTTTTACAAGTACTAAATCAGCGTTTTGAGTATGAAAATAATTATCCCCTTATAAATTACAAACTTATTTAGATGTATAACTAGATATACTTCCACAGGGTCCCCGAAAGTGTTCCGTTTCAAGAGTAAATAAAACCAGATCTAAGAGTAACAAATATCTTTTTATTCCTTGCTATTGAAGATTATATATCATGCTGTGTTGTGGACTATAGAGTGTATAATTCTTCTCATGATTCATGGTATGCACATGTTTTACTGACATCACAACAGTACAAATTGCAACATTAAACATCTCTTATGTGACGTTATTTTAGTGTCTAATGACTAACTGACTGATTGACAGACAAAATACTACTGAGTGGTTAAAACAAGTGACTCCACCGGGCATCTTTCTGCCCTCTTTCGGGGAAAAAAATACTTGAAATGGTAAAATTTAATAAACGTAAAACGGATGTGACATCATTCATCTACATTAACGGATGTGACATCATTCATCTACATTAACGGATGTGACATCATTCATCTACATTAACGGATGTGACATCATTCATCACATCCATATAAATAGATAGTACAACACTGATCAAACTGTCTGTATGTACAGAAGTATTGGAAGGCTTGGGTCCCTGCTTGTCCCCCTTGTGCATGCCCCCGACTTTAAGTGTGTATTGTATATTCTGAGACCAGAGCCCAAACCTTGTAGTGTGAGGAATCTGAATCACTGGTTATTAACAGGTGTGAATTTTGTTGTTTGTGTTATTTACTTTGAGACTAAGGTGTGAACTTTGTTGTTTGTGTTATTTACTCTGAGACTAAGGTGTGAACTTTGTTGTTTGTGTTATTTACTCTGAGACTAAGGTGTGAACTTTGTTGTTTTGTGTTATTTACTCTGAGACTAAGGTGTGAACTTTGTTGTTTGTGTTATGTACTTTGAGACCATGGTGCTAGTTTCGTGTCAATGTTAATTAGGCATGTGTTTAAACCATATACACTTACAAACTTTGTTGTTTTGTGTTATTTACTCTGAGACCAAGGTGTGAACTTTGTTGTTTTTTTATTTACTCTGAGACCAAGGTGTGAACTTTGTTGTTTTGTGTTATTTACTCTGAGACCACGGTGCTAGTTTCGTGTCAATGTTAATTAGGCATGTGTTTAAACCATATATACTTACAAACTTTGTTGTTTGTGTTATTTACTCTGAGACCATGGTGCTAGTTTCGTGTCAATGTTAATTAGTCATGTGTTTAAAACCATATATACTTACAAACTTTGTGGTCCTGACAGGCACCTACTAACAGATCCAACTCCTTTACAAATACTAAACGTAGTATCGCTCGCTTGTCAAGGATATCAGTCTTCCTCTTCTATAAAATACATAAAGATTTGTAAATACCATCACTAAACTTGAAATTAAAATACAAACACTTTTATTTCACCATTGTACAGAATATTTGACAAGAAATTAAAGCAATGTTTTACGAACACGATAATTACTGAATTATTCCAGACGTCAGATTAAAGTCTTCTCAAGAGCACTGGTTCTCAAACTTGAGGGTTGGGTGGGTACGTGAGAAGAATCAGGAAAAATGTTTCACCAATATTATTTAATGAATAAAGAGACTTCTTGTCACACTGTGTTGGAGTAACGAGTTACCGAGTATTTTTAATTAATAAGATGGCGAGCACTGCTCTAGACAACAGTTTAACTGTAGTCTTCTCTAGATGATACTTATTACACCTTTCACACAGGGCCGGATTAACGCCAACTGATGCCCTAAGCACAGCCCAACAATGGTTCCACCTCGACTCTTCCACTGTCTAACTGACAAGACGTTAAGACTCAATAAGTGCTGAATGTGAAATAATAGATTAAAAATTCAGTTTTCTTCCAGGCCAGACCCCACAATTATATTAAATACAACCTGTTTTTTGATTTTATTTATTTAACACTAAACAGCAGTCAGCAATATAAACAAATTATTTACTTATAGCTTATAAAACGGTGAGAGATATATTTTTATATTTTTTTTTTGCCGTTAACGGGATACAAATATCGGACACATAGATCTACAATCCGGCACGCTAGCCACTAGGCCATGCTTGGTACTAACAGTCACGGTAAAATTCTTCTATTTGTTTATAGTTTGTGGTGGCTAGCCTCTTTCCCTCCAGTCCATCAGTATAAAATTATGGACCATGAAAGAAACAAACACGTAAAGGATCAAGTTGGACCGAGTCCATTTTTTTTAAGCTTTACAAAATAAAAAGAAAGTAACTGAGCATCCTTATTCCCCCTTCAGACATTATACCTGGTTTGTTTTGAAGGGCGTCAAAGCAGGTTTGCCCTTTCTCTTCGCTTCTGCCATTCTAGGCAATTGTCCTTTGCTGTAAAAAAGTAATTATATGGCTGTATTATAGATGATTGTGACAGTTCTAAACAGTAGACTTGTTTCATAGAAAAATAAACTGTAAAATCCTTCCGCAATTATGAGATTTTCATTAGGAAAAACTATGGTTTTAAAATATTTTTGTTTATATGCCCTAGGCCTAGGGTAAAGCCACATCGGACTATCTGTTGTGTCTATCGCGGTGAATCGAACCCCGGATTCTAGTCTGTAAACTTACCGCTGTCTCACTGGGGGACGTTTGAAAACGAGGTGCCGATATAATTTGTTTAAAATAATTCAAAAACGACCTTTTCTTTTACTGAGAAAAATATTGTAATTTAACAATCAAACATTTTATTTCTTCCTCTCTGACGTCATTTTAGTTTTATGTTAAATTAAAAATTGAAACAATTTATACTACTACACTTAGATATATTACGAGAAATACATTTTTAAATTATTTTGACAATCAGAAACATTTCAAAAAAGTATTAAAACCTCAACAAAAGATTGATTGGACTTAAACTTTTCAACTTCAACAATATCTTAATCGCACGTGGATTAATATGCTAGATACCCCCTAGTGGTCGGGTGAAGCTGCTCCTAATTTTGAAGTATTTACCATAGGAAATACAACCAGCAGCATCGCCACCAGAAGAGTATTGACTGTGACTTCTATAATGCACTCACAACTGAAAATGTGAACTATATGTATCAAGAACACACCTCGAACACCTGACTCTTTGATCTGCCATGCCCTTCCCTAACATGACTTTCAGCAAATTCAGTTTTGAGACTTGTAATATATACATCTCAGATCAAGACAGACATACCTTAAGAGATATTTTGATGACAGTTCCTGCTCCCAGGTGTAAACAATCCCGTTGTTAGAGCCAGTGAATACAATGGTGGAGTTTTTCATGGCTAAAGGAAAGGGAAAGACACATTACTAGCTAAACAATATATCTACAAGAAATCTATCTCACCATTAACAAAGTGAAGAGTGTTGGTATTGATCAAAGGACCTCATCGGCACCGGTTATAACAGGTATATCGTGTGGTTAACATTTCATTATTTTACATTCTTCTCGACTTTTACCCATAAGTCCTTGTTAATAGTTAGATCCAACACATTGAAAACAAACTCATGCAGCGATTTTAACAGTGCTTGCCAGTACAGAAACACAATGTTACAATCATTTTAACAGTGCTTGCCAGTACAGAAACACAATGTTACAATCATTTTAACAGTGCTCACCAGTACAGAAACACAATGTTACAATCATTTTAACAGTGCTCACCAGTACAGAAACACAATGTTACAATCATTTTAACAGTGCTT
>NW_013675618.1:17841-21385 GCF_000517525.1 Limulus polyphemus
GTGTTCACAAAGTGTTATTAAATATCAGTATTCACAAAGTGTTATTAAATATCAGTATTCACAAAGTGTTATTAAATATTAGTATTCACAAAGTGTTATTAAATATTAGTATTCACAAAGTGTTATTAAATAGAATTCAAAACCTTATAAAAATTGTAAACTGTTTGTTTTATTATCAAAGAAAAGCACTAGAATTTAATTGGTAGTATCATATTTAAATATAGGTCTGTGTGTGGCCTAGTGATTAGTGTTTTGGGCTGTGGATCGAGATGTGATACTGCAGAACACTCTCCATGGTTTCAGCTTCTGAAGTTAAAGAAGTGACCATTTGTTCAGTTTATAGCTGGATGGAATAGGGAGACGGCTGTTGTTGGATTACGTCTTTCCCTTTAATGCTAATCAGTGAACCCGTTCAAGTTGAATATTACAATATAAATATATATTCATATTTTTATTTCAACAAAAATCAATGTTTGGTAATAACCGTATTACGTTACAAGTTACTCACATGCAAATTCATTGGTATTAGTTACAGAAATACCATATACCAGGTTTAGGTAATGATTATAGGGGTACGTGATGTTTATAATATAGCCCTCCCCCCATATTCATTGGTATTAGTTACAGAAATACCATATACCAGGTTTAGGTAATGATTATAGGGGTACGTGATGTTTATAATATAGCATAGCGGTGAGGATAAAAGCTTATGATGCTGATATTCTGGATTAGATCCCTGCTATCAGTCTTAGCACAGATAGGCCATTGTGCAGATTTTCTTTGAACCAAAACAAACAAATCTGTTACTTACGTTGTTACCAGAATTTGGGTTAAAACATCTGTTACTTTCGTTGTCACTAGTATTTGGCTTAATAAAATCTGTTATATTCGTTGTCACTAGTATTTGGCTTAAACAAATCTGTTACTTTCGTTGTCACTAGTATTTGATTTAAACAAGACAAACAAATCTGTTACTTACATTATCACCAGACTTTGGGTCAAACAGCAGGGGGGCTGTTGAACCTCCTGCTACCCACAGTGTTTCAGTGACAGTGGTGAAACATAATCCTGTTATGGTAGAGATAAAACATCCCAACTTGTAAACCATCCTCCCATCATCTGACCACATCTTGACAGTCTTGTCAAACGATCCTGTCACCACCCTGAGGTGGAGAAATGTTCAGTTCCAGATTTGAAAAAAAAACATTTTTTTTGTTGTTGTTGTTGAATGGTGATTATTAAGTTCATAAAAAGAATGCGAGAATTATAGATGTGAATTAGATATTGAAGAAAATTATCCCTAACTGGACTCAATTTTAATTAATTATGTTTATCATAAGACATTAGTATTAGGCCTATTATGTATTTTAACACCAAATTCTTTTTTCAGACCCTTATGGTTTATTGACTAGAAATAGAGTGTACAATAGTATTTCTGTTATATTTTATCACGGATGATGCGTTTTGTTCAATCCAGAGCTCATCAGGCCTGACGGGATACAACAAACATAGTAATGGTAGGAACACAATTTACATAAGCCAACAGCATTTTTTATGGTGTGAACATCTTTTAAAAGCTGACGAAGCATGACTTTAATTAATTATGCTTGTTATAAAATATTAGTATTAGGCCTATTATATTCTTGTATTAGGCCTATTATCTTCTTAATATAATAGGCCTAATACAAGAATATAATAGGCCTAATACAGGAATATAATAGGCCTAATACCTTGTATTAGGCCTATTATATTCTTAACACTAATTTCTTTATCTAGTCTCTCATGAATTTTCAAGAATAGAAGGTTATATAATAACAGTATTCAAACCATACTATGTTCGTCATATCCATTGCCGACGACGCGTTTCTCTCAATCCAGAGCTCATCAAGCCGTAGTTGGAACATTATTTTTATAAGCCATTTGATACAACAACAATTGTTATGGTGTGTTCGTTATATGCGATAATTTTTTTCTTTAATTGTAATACTGTAAAATAAAAACCAAAGAAAGTAATTTCTAACTAACTATATAACAAAATGCTATATTTTTACATCTAGACAAAGAAGATTATTTTTTAGGGTTAATATCCTTGTTATATTTAAACCACTGAAACTTTCATACAGACGTGTCACAAATCACACTCAAGTCCAATTATCTTCCTATACTTTAGAGAGACATACCTGAGAATCCACCAAGAATCACAATGGTAAGAAAGCAAATAAGGACTATATGCTCTCTGTTCACCTCGGGGAATCGAACCGCGAACTATAGCATACATAACAATAAGACTATCAACGCTCTGTCAACCGCAGGGAATAAATGAGCCCCAAATTTCGCCAACCCACACTGGAACAATGAAAACTTTCTGTGTTCATTCCTACAAGCACAAACCCTAGGTTCGATTCCCAGCTGTAGATGACTCAATGTGGTTTTGCTCTAAAACCAAACAAACAAACATTGTTTAGATTTGTTTTAAATCTTAAAGAGATTTTGGGCCTAAATTTACAATTCTTGTTAAAGGATGCCATCAAAAATACATCCTAAGTTGTCTTCAGTCCTCTTGAAACGGTAATATTGAAGGATCAGGCTGGCTTCGTTTCGGTAGATGAAAGAAACAAAAACCGTGTAACTCAATTAAAGAAAACTTACATTGCACTTATCTTACCAACATGATTTCTCAGAGTTCTTGATCAAAGCCATGGTGGTGATTCCAGCATCATGAGCGTCTACTATCCTATCAGAAAATAATAAACAATAAACTAAAAATAATTGGTGTGAATATGGTTCATCCATAAAGTATGTATGCCAAAATTAAGATATAGAATCTGGCTACAACAACAGACAGATAGATACAGGATCTGGCTACAACAACAGACAGATAGATATAGGATCTGGGTACAACAACAGACAGATAGATACAGGATCTGGCTACAACAACAGACAGATAGATACAGGATCTGGCTACAACAACAGACAGATAGATACAGGATCTGGCTACAACAACAGACAGATAGATATAGGATCTGGCTACAACAACATACAGATAGATATAGAATCTGGCTACAACAACAGACAGATAGATATAGGATCTGGCTACAACAACAGACAGATAGATATAGATCTGGCTACAACAACAGACAGATAGATATAGGATCTGGCTACAACAACAGACAGATAGATACAGGATCTGGCTACAACAACAGACAGATTGATACAGGATCTGGCTACAACAACAGATAGATAAATATAGAATCTGGCAACAACAACAGACAGATAGATATAGGATCTGGCTACAACAACAGACAGATAGATATAAGATCTGGCTACAACAACAGACAGATAGATATAGGATCTGGCTACAACAACAGACAGATAGATACAGGATCTGGCTACAACAACAGACAGATAGATATAGAATCTGGCTACAACAACAGACAGATAGATATAGGATCTGGCTACAACAACAGACAGATAGATATATGATCTGACTACAACAACAGACAGATAGATATAGGATCTGGCTACAACAACAGACAGATAGATA
>NW_013675619.1:0-6982 GCF_000517525.1 Limulus polyphemus
CGAGTTCTACATGTAGACAGTTAATTTGATAGAGTAACAAACAACGGGTACTAGACAGTTCAGTTGATATAGTCACAAACAACGAGTACTAAACAGTTAATTTGACAGAGCTACAAACAACGAGTGCTAGACAGTTCAGTTGATAGAGTCATAAACAACGAGTTCTACATGTAGACAGTTAATTTGATAGAGTAACAAACAACGGGTACTAAACAGTTCAGTTGATAGAGTCACAAACAACGAGTACTAAACAGTTAATTTGACAGAGTCACAAACAACGAGTACTAGACAGTTAATTTGATAGAGTCATAAACAACGAGTTCTACATGTAGACAGTTAATTTGATAGAGTAACAAACAACGGGTACTAAACAGTTCAGTTGATAGAGTCACAAACAACGAGTACTAAACAGTTAATTTGACAGAGTCACAAACAACGAGTACTAGACAGTTGAGTTATTATAGTCAGAAACAACGAGTACTACATGTAGACAGTTAATTTGAGAGACACAAACAACGAGTGCTAGACAGTTAATTTGATAGAGTAACAAACAACGGGTACTAAACAGTTCAGTTGATAGAGTCACAAACAACGAGTACTAAACAGTTAATTTGACAGAGCTACAAACAACGAGTACTAGACAGTTAATTTGAGAGTCACAAACAACGGGTACTAGACAGTTAATTTGACAGAGTCACAAACAACGAGTACTAGGCTGTTCAATTGATAGAGTCACAAACAACGAGTGCTAGACAGTTAATTTGACAGAGCTACAAACAACGAGTACTAGACAGTTAATTTGAGAGTCACAAACAACGGGTACTAGACAGTTAATTTGACAGAGTCATAAACAACGAGTGCTAGACAGTTAATTTGACAGAGTCACAAACAACGAGTGCTAGACAGTTAATTTGATAGAGTGACAAACAACGGGTACAAGACAGTTAAATTGATAGAATCACAAACAACGAGTACTAGATAGTTCAGTTGATAGAGTCACAAACAACGAGTGCTAGACAGTTAATTTGATAGAGTCACAAACAACGAGTGCTAGACAGTTAAATTGATAGAATCACAAACAACGAGTTCTACATGTAGACAGTTAATTTGATAGAGTCACAAACAACGAGTACTAGACAGTTGATTTGACAGAGTCACAAACAACGAGTACTAGACAGTTCAGTTGATAGAGTCATAAACAACGAGTTCTACATGTAGACAGTTAATTTGAGAGTCACAAACAACGAGTACTAGACAGTTGAGTTATTATAGTCAGAAACAACGAGTTCTACATGTAGACAGTTAATTTGACAGAGTCACAAACAACGAGTACTAGGCTGTTCAATTGATAGAGTCACAAACAACGGGTACTAGACAGTTAATTTGATAGAGTAACAAACAACGGGTACAAGACAGTTAAATTGATAGAATCACAAACAACGAGTACTAGACAGTTCAGTTGATAGAGTCACAAACAACGAGTTCTACATGTAGACAGTTAATTTGAGAGTCACAAACAACGAGTACTAGACAGTTGAGTTATTATAGTCAGAAACAACGAGTACCACATGTAGACAGTTAATTTGAAAGACACAAACAACGAGTACTAGACAGTAAAAGAAAATAACTAAGTTGTACAATGCATTAGTATTTTGTAGATGAGCCCTTCACATTACATAAAGCATTACATCTTGCTTTCTTGCAGTTTACCAGTGTACGATTGTGGAATGGTGCTCCAAATCTTGACTGTGTGGAGGTCAATCCGTAGTTCTGATGTTCCTTGCTGTTAGTATATCATTTCATAACACTTGCTGCATACTTGAGAGTATCATTTTACCAGAAGATTAATCCCCACCAGATATGTCGAAATTCTGAGGAAATGGTTTGATGGATAAGAACATGCATGTACTTGTCGGTAACTGGGGTGCCATCAATTTTGTGCAAACTGCCGATATTGTTAGATGAGATACAGCCCCAAAAGTGTACTGGTATCCTACCATGCTTCACTTTAAGTGTTGTTCAATGACCATATATTTAACACTAAAATGAATACTTTAGTGTATATTATAGCCTTGTTAATACTGAAAATAATAATACAGATGAAGGTTATAATAAAATCTTAGGGAGAAGATTTGAGAGGTTTCTCAAAAGGAATGTTTATCGGAGTAGATAAATAAATTTGCAGGATCTGAAAAAAAAGGTCAATAGATGTGATATGGTAAACATCAATAAACTGTCCGGAACAGAAGATACGAACAGGATCTTCATTAATAGGCGAGTTTGATATACTGTGACAGTTTTTGAAACACCCAAACATTTTAAAATAAAACTTAGGATTCTCAATATGTTTCTAGTAAAATTTAGTTTATCTGAAACAAGCAGTTTTTAAGAAATTGTAATTTTAAATATGAGGTGTCTTTCCATATAATCATCCTATCGTTCTAACATAACAAAACAATATAAGGTTAATCCATACTCTAGATATGACAAGGCACAGTTACTGTTCTTAAAAATGATATAGGTAGTCATGGGTTGATTGTTATACAAAATTAATATCAGGTGCCATTCATAATATCTGATATGTAAATGACTGAGTTAAGTTACTACAGGGCATGATCTAAATGTTGTGTTACTGCTAGATTAAGCTACTACAAGGCATGATCTAAATGTTATGTTATTGTTAGGTTAAGCTACTACAGGGCATGATCTAAATGTTGTTTTACTGTTAGGTTAAGCTACGGGACATGATCTAAATGTTGTGTTACTGCTAGATTAAGCTACTACAGGGCATGATCTAAATGTTGTGTTATTGTTAGGTTAAGCTACTACAGGGCATGATCTAAATGTTGTTTTACTGTTAGGTTAAGCTACGGGACATGATCTAAATGTTGTGTTACTGCTAGATTAAGCTACTACAGGGCATGATCTAAATGTTGTGTTATTGTTAGGTTAAGCTACTACAGGGCATGATATAAATGTTCTTTTACTGTTAGGTTAAGCTACGAGACATGATCTAAATGTTGTGTTGCTGTTAGGTTAAGCTACGGGACATAATCTATGTGGTGTGTTACTGCAAGGTTAAACTGTGATCTAAATGGTTTGTTACTGCTAGGTTAAGCTATGATCTAAATGGTTTCTTACTGCTAGGTTAAGTTAAGGGAAATTATCTATATGGTGTGTTAGTGTTAGGTTAAGCTAAGGGAAATTATCTATATGGTGTGTTAGTGCTAGGTTAAGCTAAGGGAAATTATCTATATGGTGTGTTAGTGTTAGGTTAAGCTAGGGACATAATCTATCTGGTGTGTTACTCATAGGTTAAATTACAATCTAAATGGTTTGTTAGTGTTATGTTAAGCTAAGGGATATAAATTTCCCTTAGTTTAACCTAACAGTAACACAACATTTAGATCATAGCTTAACTTAACACTAACACACCATATAGATAATTTCCCTTAGCTTAACCTAGCAGTAACAAACCATTTAGATAGCTTAACCTAACAGTAACACAACATTTAGATCATAGCTTAACCTAACACTAACACACCATATAGATCAAACCATTTAGATTGTAATTTAACCTATGAGTAACACACCAGATAGATAATTTCCCTTAGCTTAACCTAGTAGTAACACAACATTTAGATCATAGCTTAACCTAGCAGTAACAAACCATTTAGATCATTTAGTGTTATGTTAAGCTAAGGGATATAATCTATATGGTGTGTTACTGTTAAGTTAAGCTATGATTTAAATGATGTGTTACTGTTAGGTTAAGCTATGATCTAAATGATGTGTTACTGCTAGGTTAAGCTACGGGATATGATCCAAATACTGCATTACTGTTAGATTAAGCTATGATCTAAAAGGTGTGTTACTGCTAGGTTAAGCTGTGGGATATGATCCAAATATTGCATTACTGTTAGATTAAGCTATGATCTAAATGATGTGTTACTGTTAGGTTAAGCTATAATCTAAATGATGTGTTACTGTTAGGTTAAGCTATGATCTAAATGATGTGTTACTGTTAGGTTAAGCTATGATCTAAATGTTGTGTTACTGTTAGGTTAAGCTATGATCTAAATGATGTGTTACTGTTAGATTAAGCTATGATCTAAAAGGTGTGTTACTGCTAGGTTAAGCTAAGAGACATGATACAAAAGGTGTGTTACTGTTAGATTAAGCTATGATCTAAAAGGTGTGTTACTGCTAGGTTAAGCTATGATCTAAATGATGTGTTACTGTTAGGTTAAGCTATGATCTAAATGTTGTGTTACTGTTAGGTTAAGCTATGATCTAAATGATGTGTTACTGTTAGGTTAAGCTATGATCTAAATGTTGTGTTACTACTAGGTTAAGCTAAGAGACATGATACAAAAGGTGTGTTACTGTTAGATTAAGCTATGATCTAAAAGGTGTGTTACTGCTAGGTTAAGCTACGGGATATGATCCAAATATTGCATTACTGGTAAATGAAGCTGATGATGACAAAACCTTGTCGAAACGTTGTACATTTGCTGTTATGTTAAATTTATATTAAAGTTTTTCTTCATTACCCATTCGAGCCGGTATGTTACTGCTAGGTTAAGCTATGGCCTAAATGGTGTGTTAGTTTCTCAGCTTTTCTTATACTAGTAGCTGGTAGCTTAGGCCACGAATAACTGTATTCAACTTACCTGCTATCTTTAACACCACACGGTCAACTAGGTCCAGTTCATAAACACATATAGGTTTGTCTCGTATCCACTCAGCTAAATTATGTCCATGTTCCATCGTCACGTGCTGGTGGTCGGTGCCAGCTGTACCGAGCACCAACTTACGTGTGGTCACCCGCCCCAGGGATTAGTCTGATGATACCTTAAAAATAAATCCTTCTACAACTGGCGATGTAATATCAGAATGTCAGTAAAGTTTGTTGTCATTAATTTATAATAGTGTAACCATTATCAGATGTTCATAGTGTATTCTCACGTGCCTAATTAAGGAGTTCGTTACAGAGAAGTAAAGTTTAAGTTGGTACTTATACATTTCACAATATCTTGGTGCTCTTGTCAGTTTTACGTAAAACTCAATAATATGGTTGATTCCTCGGCCAGGTTTTGGGGCTACAAGTATTCTTTATAAACTTTCCCACACTCCAGTGTCCTATGAAGTGGTGTGTTTCATACCACAGCGGACGCTACTATTCCTATACATCATAAACAGTGACACTGGAAACATTATTAATGTTTTATCTTCGGTTCAAGTCGCTCGTTCTTCTTGACAATAGTCTAGCTTCAGTACTGCTTGTCGGAAATCAATTAGAAGCCTGTTACCTAATATATTTCCATCTTTCACCCTAGTGCTATAGGTCTCCACTAGAGGGCGGCCGGGTCGCGACGGTTTGTTGCGTGTTACTAAGAGAATCACGATAACGTGAACAGGAGACGTTATTTACTTTCAATTGTATTCAAATGAACTTTCCACATGTCGTACTAATAAATTTACAACTACTTAAACGGTTAATGGGTGGCAGGGAAAAATGCTCGAGATTCTTCCGACAGACAACGTGGAAGAATTTCTAACATTTTGAAGAAAAAAAAATAGATAAGCAGAGACACCTGGTATCTAGGAAAATGAGCAAAATACCCAGTTTTGAATCGTAACAAATCGGATAACGAAGTACTGGGATATTCAGTATTACCAAAGCCGTCGTCTTTTAGGAAAAAACATCACAAACAAGAACAACCAGAGATTGCATACCCTCGCCCCGCCGTCTATTTTTCGAGATTGTATTCATTGATATTGGATATCGTCAAATTTCACTTTCAATAACTCGGAAAATCCTTCTCAGATCTAGAATCATCACCGATCCGAATCATTTTTTTGGTAGTGTGATGGAGAGTCTCAACCTTAATGTGCCCATAAAATTTGGTACAAATCCGATCACACTTTACCGAGTTATTAACCCTAAACTGCGAAAATGCGCTATCTCCCCATTATAAAAAAAAAATGCTTCAAAGTGATACAGAATCCGGATCCTAACCAAATTTGGGGAGGACCATCTCATACTGACTTTCAATCTTGTGTAGAATTTTCGTGTATATCGGTCAATTAGTTTTCGAGACACACACACACACACACGGACTCGATATTCAACCTCCAACGATCGTGTGATTAATGGAAAACTAGTGACAAAATGGAGGTTTAAAAATCACCAGTGTGGATGCGTGGTTAGTTGAAAAACAGTGAAAAACTTCCATCTCGAAACATTAATAATACGGTCTAGTGATTACTGCAAAACAGTGAAAAATATCCACCTTCAGGTAACAGTGCTCAACATAATAACAAAAGTTGCTCCAACAACATATCTCAAACAGCTGGAGAATGAAATGGGTGTTCGAGTTATTCCAAACAAAGATTAAGTGGTAAAGTTGCAAGATTGGTGAAACATCCTTTGGGAAATTGTTGTCCTCTTACATTAGATGAATTATAGAAAGCATGTAGGTAGGAGTGGTGTGCTTTGGATATTACAGCCTTTCCCAATGTAAGCTATGCTGCAAGAATATTATCATGATACAATAGAGCATGACTGGACATGGACTGTAACGACATGATGTGGCTCTAGAAGTGCTTTAATATAATGTACTCAACCTGTTTATACACATCATGTTACACGTACTATAAGTAATATAATGTACTCAACCTGTTTATATACATCATATTACACGTACTATAAGTAATATAATGTACTCAACCTGTTTATACACATCATGTTACACGTACTATAAGTAATATAATGTACTCAACCTGTTTATACACATCATGTTACACGTACTACAAGTAATATAATGTACTCAACCTTTTTATATACATCATGTTACACGTACTATAAGTAATATAATGTACTCAACCTGTTTACACACATCATGTTACACGTACTGTAAGTAATATAATGTACTCAACCTGTTTACACACATCATGTTACACGTACTATAAGTAAGAT
>NW_013675619.1:7600-13932 GCF_000517525.1 Limulus polyphemus
TCTGGTAAAAACAAACTAATTAAAACACATCTTGTAAAAAAAACGAATCAAACACATCTTGTATAAAACAAAAACAACTAAAATTACATCTGGTAAAAACAAACTAATTAAAACACATCTTGTAAAAAAAACGAATCAAACACATCTTGTATAAAACAAAAACAACTAAAATTACATCTGGTAAAAACAAACTAATTAAAACACATCTTGTAAAAAAGAAAGACAAAGGCAGAGAAAATCTGCTAACCTACAGTATCTTCCAACTGTAAAATTACAACCTTGTATATAACATGGCACACATGGTAATCACCATATTTACCTCTCAAATACTTGCTGATTTACTTGAAACTCAACAGCTTACTTTCTCATCACTAAACCAGTTCATTAGCTTCCAGATGACCCAAAAGGTGATAAATAATTTCAGCTATTAGTGAGTATTTAATAACAATTAGCATAACTTCAAATGTAACAAAATAATTCAATACCTTTACTGCAGGTGAAAACAAATATCTACCTATGTGAAATCATTTGAATATTTACACTTAGAATTAAACAAATAAAATATACTGTTGTGTTATAAGAACGTAATTTAAATCTCATATGAACAGTTATCAAATGTTCAAGATAACTCAAATATACAACCACATTGAGTCTTCTTCAGTTCCAAGGGATGATGAAGCAATGCTATTTCAAATAATTATTTTTTACACTTCTTCACTGTATATAACATTTAAATTTAAGCTATTCATGTTAAATGTTCATAACTTGCTTTTTTTTATTAAACAAATATCTTATGATAAACAGTTCCCTATTAAAAAGCAGCCACTTTTAGAAAAATATCCCTTTTGTAAAGTATACATAATTATTGACATTCAGCAGTATGTGAACAGACCCATGTGTTTAGCTTTGCTTTAAGCTAATTCCCTTCACATTTGTCAGCAAGCAATGCTCTAGCCATCAAAAAGTTCAAAAGGATAAAAGTAACATTATCAAAACGATGAAGAATATTAAAATGTTTAAGTGATTAGGTTTGCTTCAGACAAGTCAATAATTCAGCACTTCAAAGTCCTTATAAAGCTATGTTCTAGACTCTCAGCAGTTCAAAATGATATTAAATATCAAATGATCAATTTTGATTTAGTATAAAAAGTACATACCTTTATTAATCCAAACTAGGACAAAGTAAAGGTTCTAGATGTTTAGGAGTTAAAAAAACACACCAGGTAGCATTAACATATCTATATATTTGAACCATCTTTTTATGTTTTGCAGTTGTCAGTTCTAAAGCAATGCTAACTTGCATTATAAAATTCATTTTTAGCTGTAAAAACAGCCTTACTCAATTAAGTCACTTGTTGTAAGTATGAAATATTACCTTATCATAATACACAAAATAAGGAAACGAGTTTGTTTATCAGCATTTTGCATTCACACATGATTGAAGCACAATATATAACTATTCACTGTTGTTCCACATCACCTGTCTAGGTTCATTCACCAGTATATTTTTTGTCTAAGTTCAATCTAAATGTCAAACGTTACATGTTTTTTTACCTTAAGATAGCAGTCAATAATCAGAAGATCTACAAGTCAAAATTTAAATATTCATCAGTTAAACTTATGTTCCTAAAGTAGAAATAATTCTTGGGTATAACTTAAAATTCATGAATCACAGGATTCTACAACAGGAATAATGTGTAGGTCCCACTTTATTTTCATAATTAATCAAAGAATCACAGAATTATACAACAGGACTAATCTGCAGGCCTAACTTAACATGATAATTAATCAAACAATTACAGTATCCTAAAACAGGAATAATCTGTAGGCCTAACTTAACATGATAATTAATCAAACAATCACAGGATTCTACAACAGGACTAATCTTTAGGCCTAACCTAACATAATAATTAATTAAACTATCACAGGGTTCTACAACAGGAATAATCTGTAGGCCCAACTTAACATGATAATTAATCAAACAATCACAGGATTCTACAACAGGACTAATCTGTAGGCCTAACCTAACATAATAATTAATTAAACTATCACAGGGTTCTACAACAGGAATAATCTGTAGGCCCAACTTAACACAATAATTAATCAAACGATCATAGGATTCTACAACAGGACTAATCTGTAGGCCTAACTTAACATGATAATTAATCAAACAATCATAGGATTCTACAACAGGAATAATCTGTAGGCCTAACTTAACATGATAATTAATCAAACAATCATAGTATCCTACAACAGGAATAATTTGTAGGCCTAACTTAACATAATAATTAATCAAACTATCACAGCGTTCTACAACAGGAATAATGTGTAAGCCCAACTTTACACAATAATTAATCAAACACTCATACGATTCTACGACAGGACTAATCTGTAGGCCTAACTTAACATGATAATGTTCATAAATTAAACATTTTCCTAAACCAGAAATACTTTCTCTATATAACAACATATTAACTTAATACAAACAAACATTATTAAGTAAGAGTTTAAATTTAACACACGTATTATTGTAACTTACATCTCATATCAAGATTTCCACTAAAAAAGACAAAACTCTTTCAAGGTTTACAGCAGTCTCAAATTTAAGAGAACCTATAAACACTGTATACTGCAGAGTAAATGCTATCATCAGTGTCAATGCTATCACTCTTAGAAATTTGTTTGAAAGAGGTGTTTTTGAAAAAGTAAAGTTTTAGTATGTGGTAAAGTGCTGTGAGTGTCTTCTGGGGGAAGGATCTGATGACATACCCCCACAAAATACTTTATTCAATAAAACCAAGTCATGCTATTTGGTGAATTTACTGAATTTGACCTAGATCCAACTGGTCAAAGAACCATAATGCATCACAGAAATCTCCCAATTTAACCAAAACATGATGTATTTTTTTATTAATATGTATGAACATGATAATAGGCCCAGACACACAAATTGCATGCTCAACATGTGAGAGTTGGTACCTAACTATAAGGAGTGACACCAGCCAGCTAAGATACTGTCTTACTAAACACTAAAGTAATGAGCATGTCCATTTTGTCATAACTTCACATGTGGTACATCATAATAGCAATAGCTTCACATGATATACTACTTCATGTGTGTGGCTCTACACTTTCAGAAACACTACATCATGCCCATACCTCTCTTGTACAGCTGTTCACATAAGAAATTAACTCCAAATCATATTTTTCATGTGAATTGTTATTCATCATACTTTAGACACAAACCTTTATATCACAGGCATTGTTATAAACCATACTTCAGACACAGAGCTGTATATCACAGACAATGTTATACAACATACTTCAGACACAGAGCTGTATATCACAGACAATGTTATACAACATACTTCAGACACAGACCTTTATATCACAGGCATTGTTATACATCATACTTCAGACACAAAGCTGTATATCACATGCATTGTTATACATCGTACTTCAGACACAGCTGTATATCACATGCATTGTTATACATCATACTTCAGACCTTTATAGTATAGGCATTGTTATACAACATACTTCAAACACAGCTGTATATCACATGCATTGTTATACATCGTACTTCAGACACAGCTGTATATCACATGCATTGTTATACATCATACTTCAGACCTTTATAGTATAGGCATTGTTATACAACATACTTCAAACACAGCTGTATATCACATGCATTGTTATACATCATACTTCAGACACAGCTGTATATCACATGCATTGTTATACATCATACTTCAGACACAGCTGTATATCACATGCATTGTTATACATCATACTTCAGACAAAGAGCTGTATATCACATGCATTGTTATACATCATACTTCAGACAAAGAGCTGTACATCACATGCATTGTTATACATCATACTTCAGACAAAGAGCTGTATATCACATGCATTGTTATACATTATACTTCAGACACAGCTGTATATCACATGCATTGTTATACGTCATTTGCAACATTTTAACCACAGAGCTCTACCTGACATGTACAATGGCTCTACATCATACATGCAGAGAATCAACCCTGTACAGCCACACATCATAAAAAATGTTTCATTACATACACAGCCCTAGACAGTTTATAATATTTTCAGTTCTTAACATGAGCAATGTATACCACGTGATTCTACATTATACAAGTGACTTTACATGATCAGTTTGATTCTACATGTTACACAGGGTTCTACAACATGCAAACAACATCATAACATGAAACAAGCTCTACATCTATACGCAGCTGTATATCAAACACATGCCACATGCACAGAGAACTGGTCTGAAACCAATCATCTATTTTCAACTGTTATGAACTTTGGTCTCAAACAAGTATATTTACTAAACTGCTGGGATTAAAGTAATATAATAAATAAATATATTATGCTGCTATGATCAAAGGTCTGAAGCCAGAATGTATATCAAACTGCTACCATAGATCTAGAACCGGAACATATATTTAGCTGCTTTGATTGAAGGTCTGTAACCAGAACCTGTATCAAGCTTCTATGATTGATGGTCTTGAACCAGAACCTATATTTAGCTGTTGTGATTTAAGGTCTGGAAACAAAACCTATATTTAGCAGCTCTGATTGAAGGTCTGGATCCAGAACCTATATCAAGCCGCTCTGATAAGCGATGTGTCATTAGACTGAGCAGAACCATTTTGAGTAATACAGGATGCTAATGTTGCTTGTTACTTGGACACATTAATATTTTGTTTCCACTAAAACATGTAGAAAGAAAAGCTTGTTTCCGATAGTTACTGATAATTATGACTAACATGCAGCAAATACCAAACAGGTTACAAAAATTTATGTTCAGAATAAAATCGTTTGTTGGAAATACTTCTGTAAGTGAAAGATGGGACAATCCATTCCATGTATTTCTATGATTCAATGTTAAATAGAAAAAATAAATAAAATGGTTTGTTCCAAATACAGCTGGTACACGCAGAACGGAGTACAACTGCTACAAATAAAGTTGATAACATAATCAAATTATCTTTTAAAGTTTTCTAAAAGCACAGGATAAAACAAGTGTGAGATACTTTTTCCCCAAACTTCATACAAGCAAGGAAGTCAGTATTTTAGAATTAGGAAGTATTTCAAAAATCTCAATGAGCAACTGTGACTACAGCATTAGATGGTTTAGAAAATTTCTATGAGCTGGGAAAACCTTTTTTAAAGCTGACATGTAACTGTACTCAGTATTCTTCGTCTTCATTGTTCTGAGGGATGATAACTCCATCTTCCAGAGCATCATCAGGAACTGCAAAGCCTTCCTGTAATAGCAAAAATATTGAAATATAATTACAATATAAAAAGTACATAGTCACTCATACTTGGTCAAAGAGGAAAAACACGGTATTTGGCATGATTGGTACTCCAAAAATTAACTATATATACAGAATTCAAAAAATGTCATAATATTCTTAAGAAGGAACATGACATTAAACTAACTCATCTCAATGATTTTAAGCGCAAAGAAATTATGACTAACACACATACATAGCAGTATGTGTAAAGATGAAGTAAGCAATCATTTGGCAGGACATGGTAATTCACTTGGGCTAGACCCATTTGTGAAGATATATCAGGATGTTTACGTTGGTTTTAGTATATATCACAACTTCCTTGATTTTTCTATAAGCATGATCATTAACATGGTATGATTTTTTTAACTGCAATGATTTTAATGGTCTGACTCTTCTAACAGTAGGGTCATTTTAATGGTTTATGATTCTTCTAACAGTAGGGTCATGTTAATGGTCTATGATTCTTCTAACAGTAGGGTCATTTTAATGGTTTATGGTTCTACTAACAGTAGGGTCATTCTAATGGTTTATGATTCTTCTAACAGTAGGGTCATGTTAATGGTTTATGATTCTTCTAACAGTAGTGTCATGTTAATGGTTTATGATTCTTCTAAGAGTAGGGTCATTTTAATGTTTTATGATTCTTCTAAGAGTAGGGTCATGTTAATGGTTTATGGTTCTACTAACAGTAGGGTCATTTTAATGTTCTATGATTCTTCTAAGAGTAGGGTCATGTTAATGGTTTATGGTTCTACTAACAGTAGGGTCATTTTAATGTTCTATGATTCTTCTAACTGTAGTGTCATGTTAATGGTTTATGATTCTTCTAACAGTAGGGTCATGTTAATGGTTTATGATTCTTCTAACAGTAGTGTCATGTTAATGGTTTATGATTCTTCTAACAGTAGGGTCATTTTAATGGTCTATGATTCTTCTAACAGTAGGGTCATTTTAATGGTTTATGATTCTTCTAACAGTAGGGTCATTTTAATGGTTTATGGT
>NW_013675619.1:14832-20317 GCF_000517525.1 Limulus polyphemus
TGTAGGGTCATTTTAATGGTTTATGGTTTTTCTAACTGTAGGGTAATTTTAATGGTTTATGGTTCTTCTAACTGTAGGGTAATTTTAATGGTTTATGGTTCTATTTACATAACATTCTATAAAGTACAGGCTATTTCATATATTACTGTCAACTTTGTTAGCTATGTGTAGGTTCTTTAAGTCAGCTTTAAATGTTTCTTGTTTTTTCACATACTTAGATAACATTCTATAAAGTATAGGCTATTTCATATATTATTGTCAACTTTGTTAGCACTGTGTAGGTTCTTTAAGTCAGCTTTAAATGTTTCTTGTTTTTTCACATATTTAGATAACATTCTATAAAGTATAGGCTATTTCATATATCACTGTCAACTTTGTTAGCTATGTGTAGGTTCTTTAAGTCAGATTTAAATGTTTCTTCTTTTTTCACATATTTAGATAACATTCTGAAAAGTACAGGCTATTTCATATATTACTGTCAACTTTGTTAGATATGTGTAGGTTCTTTAAGTCAGATTTAAATGTTTCTTCTTTTTTCACATATTTAGATAACATTCTATAAAGTACAGGCTATTTCATATATTACTGTCAACTTTGTTAGCTATGTGTAGGTTATTTAAGTCAGCTTTAAATGTTTCTTCTTTTTTCACATATTTAGATAACATTCTATAAAGTACAGGCTATTTCATATATTACTGTCAACTTTGTTAGCACTGTGTAGGTTCTTTAAGTCAGCTTTAAATGTTTCTTCTTTTTTCACAAACTCAAACTGCTGGATGCCAGTGCCAACAGGGTCAATGTTTCAATGGGGTCAAATTTGTGTGTGCACTTGCAACAAATAGAGCAGTACACATGCCTTCAAAGGATTACTGGTACTTATGGGCCCCTCTATTGTGGGATCCACAAACACAATAGGATATATGCATTATGAAACAAGATATCTTTACAGCACCTTAATAATACAAGAAAAATCTATTACATAGAACAACAACACTATCTAACAATACAAAAATGCTCTATATAATAGTATATAATAAGCTATTACAATTAAAAATACAAAACAACGAGTACTCTACAGAAATTTATACAGCACTGTTGACTGAAGTACTATACAATACATGAGTACAATAAGTCTAGCTTGTTACTTACTTCAGTAGCATACAGTACATCCAGGATTTTATCTACAAGAGGTGACTTCTCGTTGCTTTGTTCCTCTTCTTGACAAATCACTTCAATATCTCGAAGTTTACCATAGTAAAAATCTCTCTCTCTTTCAAGTCCATCTACTGTTAACTTGAGCTCAGAAACCTTTTAATGTAAGATATCAAGTCAATTCATTATTTATAGTATTACAACCTATTAAAAAACACACTCATAGAAAAACTAACCTAATCAATCCAAAACATTTAACAGTATTATAAGAGTAAATTAGATTTAAGCTCAGTCTGATGAATAATGTAACATTTGAAAACACAACTTGTGATAAAGAAGCAAATAATTTGAATATTGTTATAATTGATTAAATACAGGAAATATCTTTAAAAATTTAAACAATACAAGTTACAAAAAGTCCATTGTCAATTATGGTATTAATATATATATATATACTACACTATGTCTTGTGACTTTCCACAAACAAGACCATAACAATACTTAAACTACATTATGTCTCATATAACCTACCACAAATAATGACATTAAAACATTTCAACTACATTGTCTTTTATAACCTACAAAAAATACCATTAAAACGTTTCAACTACATTGTCTTTTATAACCTACAAAAAATACCATTAAAACGTTTCAACTACATTGTCTTTTATAACCTACAAAAAATACCATTAAAACGTTTCAACTACATTGTCTCTTATAACCTAAAACAAATAATGCCATTAAAATGTTTCAACTACATTATGTGTCTTATAACCTACCACAAATAATGTCATTAATACATTTCAACTACATTGTCTCATAACCTACCACAAATAATGCCATTAATACATTTCAACTACATTATGTGTCTTGTAACCTACCACAAATAATAGCATTAAAACATTTCAACTACATTGTCTCTTGTAACCTACCACAAATATTGTTTAAACTACATTATGTCTCTTATAACCTACAACAAATAATGACATTAAAATATTTCAACTACATTGTCTCTTGTAACCTACCACAAATAATGCCATTAAACTGTTTAAACTACATTATGTCTCTTATAACCTACAACAAATAATGACATTAATACATTTCAACTACATTGTCTCTTGTAACCTACCACAAATAATGCCATTAAACTGTTTAAACTACATTATGTCTCATATAACCTACCACAAATAATGACATTAAAATGTTTAAAATACATTATGTCTCTTATAACCTACAAAAAATAGTATTAAAATGTTTCAACTACATTGTCTCTTATAACCTACAACAATTAATGCCATTAAAACGTTTCAACTACATTGTCTCTTATAACCTAAAACAAGTAATGCCATTAAAACATTTCAACTACATTATGTCTCATATAACCTACAATGTAGTTGAAATGTATTAATGGCATTATTTGTGGTAGGTTATAACAGACAAAATGTAGTTGAAATGTTTTAATGTCATTATTTGTGGTAGGTTACAAGAGACAATGTAGTTGAAATGTTTTAATGGCATTATTTGTGGTAGGTTAAAATATTATAGTTATATTGTTTGTGTTAGACTTAGGTACATTGTTTGTGGTATAGTGAGAGAAGTAGTCTTGTTGAAATATTTTAATTACATTGTTTGTTTTAGACTAAGAGATGTAGTGTTGTTGAAACATTTTAATGTCATTATTTGTGGTAGGTTATAAGACACATAATGTAGTTGAAACGTTTTAATGTCATTTTTTGTAGGTTATAAGACACATAATGTAGTTGAAATGTATTAATGGCATTATTTGTGGTAGGTTATAAGACACATAATGTAGTTGAAATGTTTTAATGGCATTATTTGTGGTAGGTTACAAGAGACAATGTAGTTGAAATGTATTAATGGTATTATTTGTGGTAGGTTATAAGACCAACAGCACTACATCTCTAGGTATAACACAAATAATATAATTAAAATATTTCAACAGCACTACTTCTCTTAGTATACCACAAACAATGTAAATAAAAGTTTTCAACAACACTATGTTTCTTAGTCTAACACAAACAATATAACTATAATATTTCAACAGCACTACATCTCTAGGTATAACACAAATAATATAATTAAAATATTTGAACAGGACTACTTCTCTCACTATACCACAAACAATGTACGTAAGTCTAACACAAACAATATAACTATAATAATTCAACAGCACTACATCTCTAAGTATAACACAAATAATATAATTAAAATATTTCAACAGGACTACTTCTCTTGGTATAACACAAACAATTCTTGTAGACTACAGGCACAGCAAACAATGCTAATAACAGATTCACTTATATTCTATCTCATATAGCCTACTACACATTATAAATACAACTACACTATGTCTCTTAAATGCCAATACATCATTATGATGCACCAATTACCCTCCCATACCTCCACTCCAAAACCTGAAATAATTTCTTTCTTTTTCACTTTGTTAATGACGGCCCGATGCAAAGCTGACATTAACAATACTTCACCTACATTTTACTCATTATAACAAACCACGTGAATAGAATTACAATAACTAGTTTTAATGTAATCATTGTTCCTCTCGATCACATTTGTGACTGCCAAATATAATGGTAAAGGTGGCTTTTTTTAAAATTAAAATTTCATACCTGAATTATATAATTACGATTTTACTTTTGATTTATTTTCCATTTAGCTTGATAAACTTTGGTATTGCACACAAAATCTTGTTCACAGAAAAAGAAGTGTAGTTTAATTTCAATATTATTCTTTTCTTTTCAACTTGCAATAGGTACACTATTAAGTTTATGATGTATGTGTCTATTATCTAGCTAACCTTAGAAGAACCTATGTCAGGATGTAACTGGTACACTGTTAAGTTTATGATGTATGTGTCTATTATATGACTAAACTTGGAAGCCATGTGAAAAACAACAGGTATACTATCAAACTTATGATGTATGTGTCTACTATATGACTAAATTTGGAAGCCATGTGAAAACACAACAGCTATACTATTAAATTTATGATGCATGTGTCTAGTATCTGGTTAAACTTAGTCAGGATGTAACAGGTATGCTATTAAATTTATGATGTGTTTATGTTTAAATAGTCTGCTAACCTGCTGACACAAATCATCCACCCTGTTTAGGTCTCCAGAGCCACTCATTTTGTTCGGGGACATTCCTTGTCTTGGTGACGTCGTTTTACCTTTTTGTTTTGGAGCTGAGCAGAAACACAATACTAGTTACTGTTTCTTTCTCTTGGAATGGAATAAAATGATAAAACTATTACTTTTCTGTTTGCAGTAGAAAAAATCGTTATCAGTTTAAAAAAAGATATATAATGAAGACATTTAAATATAAATTAACCAGATATAAATTAACAGTTATACAGATACTTGAAAATACGACAAATTTACCTCATGTGACAAAGTGATGATCTTGTCTATCCAAGGTCCTGTTACTTTTACACTGAACACACAGAAAATCATGCTCAGATTAAAATTTATTTAAGAAAGTTCAAATAAGCAGCAACACACAAGTCAGATCATTGGTACAACTATTTTGATTCACTGTTATAACCTATATTCTTAAACAGGTTTTTTCATGTATTTAAATCATGTGGTTTTTTTAAATTACCAATTATCATTACAAGATAATATGCTTTAAAATAGTTTTATTAATTGATACAAAAGTTAGTGCAGCTGTAAAAATGCTGTAGGTGGGATAGATTTAAGAAACAAAAACCGGTTCTGTAAAAAAGCTAGCTTTCTTCTGCACTACCGACTTACCAGATCGTCCCAAGGGTCGGCCAATGCTGATGCCGTCCTTCCCCTTACCACTACCAACTGAAATTCCACCTCTTGCTTCCACAGGATCATATTCTCTTCCATCATAGTTTGCATCAAAGAACTTCTTAAACCACTGGAGAAATTCAAAGTTGTCTTGGAATCGTCCCTTAATGAGTTTATCAATTGGAATGATCTGTACAGACAATATTCATGAAGGATTATTATGAAGTAATGAAACCTACATATTAGACTGATTGATTGTTTGATTTGGATATTCATGCAAATCTACACAAGAGATAGCAGTAGCAGCCATACTTAATTGTGAAATGATACATTATAAGGAAGGTAACTAGTCAATGGCACCCATCACTAACTCTTGTGCTGTGATATACTATAAGGAAGGTAACTAGTCAATGGCACCCATCACTAACTCTTGGGTTGTGATATACTATAAGGAAGGTAACTAGTCAATGGCACCCATCACTAACTCTTGGGTTGTGATATACTATAAGGAAGGTAACTAGTCAATGGCACCCATCA
>NW_013675620.1:0-928 GCF_000517525.1 Limulus polyphemus
GTACATATATATAAGTATGTTGTGGAGTACATGTTGGTACATATATATCAGTATGTAGTGCAGTACGTGTTGGTACATATATATAAGTATGTTGTGGAGTACATGTTGGTACATATATATCAGTATGTAGTGCAGTACGTGTTGGTACATATATATAAGTATGTTGTGGAGTACATGTTGGTACATATATATATCAGTATGTTGTGGAACAAATGTTGGTAAATACATCAGCATGTTGATACGTATATTTGTATTTTGTGAGCCGCATCTTCTTTCTGGTCTCTTCTTTGTTAAATATTATAAAAAATATTCATCCTACCCCTCTTTTTAGGGCCGATCGTGACCCAATGGTTAGCGTTCCAGACTGTGGTCCTGCGGTTCCGTCGTTTGCGTTATTTACCCCCCCCCCCCGAAAAAAAAATATATCAAAAAATCATGCTTCACATCTGGAGGCCGTTGTGCGTTATAAGAGTGACGGTCAAATCCCACTATTTGGTTTTAGAAGACAAGAGTTTTCGATGCTAATTTCCTTTTACTTATCAATTCAAAATCGAGACGGCTTGCGCAGATAACCTCTGATTAACTTTGCGAGAATATCATAAAACAAACATTCAAAACATTTAAAAACAAATAAAAACATTACCTAATCCTTAATATCGACGAAGCATGATATGTATATGACCTCACACTAAAATAAGGATGATAATAATTTAAAAAAGTTTTCCATTTAGTCCTGCGCGGGTTTCAAGTAAGAAAAACACGACGTTGCCTAAAAGGCCTTACACTTAACACCAGAGCTAATCAGGCCAGCTTTATGTTTGCGTGTATTTTCGGAGTTTTACGAATGAATGATGTTTACAATATGTTGTAAATATTTGTATGTGAATTGTACCATTATATATATATATATATATATATATATATTTGC
>NW_013675620.1:1349-13293 GCF_000517525.1 Limulus polyphemus
GTTTACAATATGTTGTAAATATTTGTATGTGAATTGTACCATTATATATATATATATATATATATATATATTTGCTTTTCCATTATGTCTATGGGAAGGGTTCCTATTTATATCATAAAGAAAGGCATATGAATTTATAATAAAAAGAAAACCGCTTTACACTCGAGCCACTGAAAACATTTGCTTCTAACATTCTAATCAGTGTAAAGTAGTACGTGTCGTAGAATATAAATTAATAAAAAAAATCTACCTGTTCAACATAGAAATGATTTAAATCTTACAGGTATGCTTTCATGTCACGGCTGAACGCGATTCAGAGGATCCGTGGCTCGAGCCCATTTACCGCGGACTCCCAAAATATTGCACTCCGCTCTTTGGGGCTGTAGGTGCAATATGAGAGCGACGGTCAAATCCCTCTGATTGATTAAGGTAGCCAACGAGTTTGGAATGGGTGACGTTGTTTAGATGCCTTCCTTCTAGTCAATCAATTCAAAATTAGGGACAGCTAGCGCAATTAGCTCTCGAGTAGCTTTGTGCGAAATTCAACAAACAAAAACAACGTTCATATCCGCTGAAATCACATTTTGCTTAAGGAATTACGGACACATATTATTATGAACCTTTTTGAAGTTATGCGCTTAAATCATAGGTGGTCTATTACAATATTTCACTGAAACCAGTAGCCTAAAAGGATCGCATGCTTCGACAGATTAGATTTCTACTTCACGAGAGTTATATCCCAGTTTCATTTAACCCTTTCCCTGTTTTGGGTCATTTAATGGTTTTAATGGGAAGCGGCATGAGTAAAGCATATCCTTCTAGTATTATTGAAAAAAACTCTAGGTTTACCTTTCCTCTTGAGTGAAAGTAATGAAAGTAACTTAACCTATCATCATTCACACGAGCTTTGAACGTCACATACGTGGACCGGCATGACCAGGTGGTTAGGACGCTCGACTCGCAAGCTGCGGGTTGCGGATTCGAATCCCCATCCCACCAAACATGCTCGCCCTTTCAGCCGTGGGGGCATTATAATGTGCGGTCAATCCCACTATTCGTTGGTAAAAGAGTAGCCCAAGAGTTGGCGGTGGGTGGCGATGACTAGCTGTCTTCTCTCTTGTCTTACACTGCTAAATCAGGGACGGCTAGCGCAGATAGCCCTCGTGTAGCTTTGCGCGAAATTCAAAACAAACAATTTCCTACGTTGAACCAAAATAACCAGTTCCTATTGCCACGTTCACGAACATCAGCTGCATATCAAATAAATGTAGCCATGTATCACACATGATACTCAGACACTTCAGCATCGTGCCCTGTGAATTACATGTGATGCATAGGACAGGGATAGGGTTACAAATGCTTTTTTAACTCAGTATTTTATATCCTGTGGTCTAAGGAGCTGTGGATCTCGAGTATTTTCTAGTGACTTACGACAGACAAAGGAAGTTAAACCCACTTACGAAACACTATCTACCAATGGTTCTTCTGAGCATCTTGAGGTGAAATATTCACATTATGTGTTACTCTGACGAATTATGCCAAGGCAAAGAAAGACTATCTAAAACTAAAAAGAAATTCTTTGAAAGCTCATGCTTGAATGATAAGTTATGAGCGAACACAAAGATGCATTTTCTCATCATTCACTTTTCTACGTGTACCACTGTTGTTAATCTCCTTCCTTTTATGGTATCCACGTGCATGTTTGATATGCTACTTAACTTGAAAGTGTACATAAGATATATGGTTGATAATATGCGTAATTAAAAGCTCGTCTAATTACACGAAGACTGCCATTTAAAAATTCCAAAATTGTATGGATCAAAGACACCAAATACCCAGTTATAGGATTTGAATAAATTGTTGAGTTGTTTGTTCGTTTGTTGTTTTCAGAGCAAAGCTACACTGCGCTCTCTGCTGTGTCCACCGCGGGGAATTGAACCCCGAATTTTATCGTTGCAAATATCTAAATTTACCACTGTCCCATCGGGGATCATAAATATTCAAAATGTCTAGTTTTCAGTCTCTCTAACATTTCTAAGTAACACCCTATATCAGTAGCACTACTTTGTAACCAGAGTTGGGATTCCTATTTGCTTGTGCTTTGACTGTGGCATATTTGAATAAAGGATGATATACCTAAAGTACGAACTTTAAGGGATTATTATTATAACAATATTATATGAAACTTTACCATGAATAATACACTAATTAACCATACGGATGTTTTTGTTCACATCTTACTAATAGTTCGTTCACAAAGTTAGAAAGTGATTCTGTTTCTGAATCGGACATAATTCTAAATTAAAAATTTTGTTTGTTTTCGCTCAATACCCACTTTTAATTAACCCTAACAGAAGGGCATCATATAGAGTTCACAGCGCCTCCACATAAATATTTTAGGAAACGAACGAGCGAGTTAATTTAAATAAGATTTGTTTTTCATTATTCGCAGTATTACATCTTCTATCATTATATTTTTTTCTGCCTGTAAGTGAACCCAGTAACAAACATTCACGTAATTTTTAATCTTTTCTTCATTATATCTTCCATAAATTGCTAAATGTAATACATTATTTATTGTTCAGTGTAATGGAAGTGACAGAAAAAAAAGAAAACAGTCAGACGATATTTTTGCTCATAATTACTTTGAAAGACAAATTAGAATTTGTTCTTGTAAAGAACGTTTTATTTCGAATTAGTTTGTTAATTTAAAAATGTCAAATACTTATTCATTTATTTTTAGACGACAGAAACTCATTATTATTATTATTATACAAATTACGAGATCTTATAAAAAAAAACGATGCAGGTTACGTTTCTAACTGAATAGGATTTTATTCCAATTAATTTAGTGATTTACCACGTAAAAAGTGTTACGACACGCCAAATAATTTAAATATTGTTTTAAAGATGTTATTAAAATAATCTAATATTTATGTGACTATGTTAATTTTCAACCTTCTTTTAAAAAAATATTAGCAAAGTTGTCCATTTTTTTGTTTACTTCTGGCGAGATATTTTCAAAATTTTTATTCAAAAATTCCCCTTTCTTTCCTTCTTTTCCACAGTTTTGTAATATTTGGGGTTATGTTATGTAACTTCCAATTTCCTTCAAGATGCTCTGTAGAGGATGGTTTATCTATGTCTGCGGACTTACAACGCTAGAAACCGGGTTTCGATACCCGTGGTGGGCAGAGCACAGATAGCCCTTTGTGTAGCTTTGTACTTAACTACAAACAAACAAACAATCTAGTAAACTCAAAACATCAAACCATATACTCGGTGGTTGGATGGAGCTAACTATTATTAAACTTCGGTTGAATGTGAAGTAAGTTGTGTACTATTCTGACAGTTAGGTGCAGTAATATTAAAACATAACCTTCTTAGACAATGGTTATAAGGCTGGGTGAATTAAGAATTCAAGTGTTATTATATTATGAATAAAAATTACTGTAAACTCTAAAACAAGGTCAGTTTTACTTATTTCGCTCAACGTTACATAGTATAATATCTCTGAGATACTCCAGTCAACACTTTGTAATGTTGATTAATACTTTATTGTTGTTTGTTTTGTGTTTTTCTTTTGGGGAAGAGATATTAATAAACAGATTGTTTGGTAACAAGAAGGAATTATTACACAAACTGTCTTAATATTTCATGCATATTGCTACTAGCTATGTTGCTTAAATTGGATACGGTGGGTTTGATTATTTCTGTAAGAAGAAAATCTTGGAAGTTAATTTGTCCTTAAATTTCTTCCCGGTCTAGTATGGCCTGATTGTTAGGGCGCTCGACTCGAAACCTGCGGATCGCGGGTTCGAATCCTCATCGCCGAACATACTCGCCTTTTCAGCTGTGGGAGCGTTATAATGTGACGATCAATGCCATTATTCGTTGGTAAAAGCTTAGCCCAAGTGTTGGTGGTTGGTGATGTTGACTATCTGCTTTCCCTCTAGTCTTTTACTGTTAAATTAAGGACGGCTGGATAGGTGATGGGTGCCAGCAGATATATCTGACCGAGAATCACCGATGATGCATTAAAACTTAAGATGCCCTAACGGCCGTAAGCGGCCTCAAGACTAAAAGAAAAAAGAAAACAAATTAAAAGACATTTCTGAATGTTTAGAAATCCCACCTCGTTCATGAAAAAATATGCGTTTTTCTTTAAATACATTACTGTAGTAAAATATAATCGTTCTGTTATCATATTAAAATAAACAACACTTTATAGTATTTCACGAACTGTGTCTTCTAAGAAAATAATCATACAGTATCGTTCATTTTACTTCGAATAAAACTCTTAAAAGATATGTGAACAACTGCTAATGTGCATCTGTAGTTTAGACCTCCTAGTTTTCGGGGTTCTCGACCTAGTTTCTTGCGTATCTAACACTTTCATACTGACATCGCCTACCCTTTTTTGTTTTTTTAGAGGTAGTTTAAGAGAATAACTGGCTTCCCAAGGTTAACCTGTACTAAGCTATATAAATATTGCCTAAAAAGCCCTCTGGTGATTAACGGGTTTTAATGCACTTTATTTTAGATTAATGGCAGCAAGAATAATGATACTATTGTTTGTTAATGTTTTAAGTTAAATATTTCCAAAATTAATATTTAAGTAACTTTGTTGGAAAATATGGTCTGTAAGTGAAGAGCAAGTAGTAAAAAGATTTATATTTTCTAGTTAGTAGTATTTTCATGGAATAGATTTAAACAGCTGCTGGTGGTGGGTACGATGTGGGGAAAAGACTTGTCATAACTTTTATACTAAATAGATGGAGTAGATATTGTTGTGTATTGAAAACAATATTTGTTTCTTTGTATTTGTGGTAATTTACTGAAATAGATATAGCTGCAGGTGAAGGTGACGTGGGAACAAATCCCGTGTCTTTTAACAGCTGTAGTAATTTATGGAATAGATATAGTTGCTAATGAAGGTTATGTGGAACAAGACTTGTCTTACTATAACCGTTAAAAAGTCTTGTTCCACATAACCTTCATTAGCAACTATATCTATTCCATAAATTACTACAGCTGTTAAAAGACAGGTTTTGTTCCCACGTCACCTCCACCAGCAGCTATATGTATTCTGTAAAGTCTTTTAACGGTTATAGTAATTTATTGAATAGATGAACTGGTATTTGATGTACATTGGAAACAAAATTTGTAACTTAGCCTTTTTAGTAATGTACTGGAATAAAGAGGCTGATGGGGAAGTGTACAGTGGGAACAAGATTTGTTTCTTAGCGCTTGTAGTAACTTACTGAAAAAGATGGGCATAAGATGGACATGGAAACAGCCAACAATACTTCAAGCGATTGTCGTAATTTCCTGTAAAACGTGAGCTCATGCTGGACTATTTGTCAAACCTCAAAGCTCTTACAATTTTACGATATCATACAATAATGATAATATATGTCTTTAAAAAAGTCTTTAGAAACCAATTTAACGCGAATTCAAATAGCATAATCGATTTTTAAGTATTTTGCAGTTGGATTATGAAGTCTTGATATCAACAAGATGCATTATAATGAAACAGAATTATCATTTATTTAGTTTCAAATAATGACGGAAAGTAATTAGAGAACATTAGTGGCAAAAGACAAGTAATTTAGATCCATAATTGTATTATTTTGCTCATTGTTTTTCGTTGACTGCTTTCTCGATTACATTTCAATCATGAGGGAAGCAGAGACCAAAACCAGAAATTAATTATAATACAACATTTTTGATACGGTTTGCTTACACTACATTTATTAAAATAAACTACATAATTATGACGAACCAATACAAATTTAATATATTAAATAAATGCTGTTGCGATACAATCAATACAAGGCAGTCAGTTTCAAGAGTTTGTAATGAATGTCTTTCTTGTGTTTGCAAATTATATTAGAAATATATAAAGAGAGAGCAATTTATTAATATACTAAAAACAATGTTAAATCAGAAGTCGTAATAGCAATAGCATTTGAAATATTACTTATTTGAACACAAGGTCACGTTAGTTTTGTCAAGTCCAGTTGGGAACCAATAGCATTACTGTATGGCTTTCAAATGTTACTTTAATTTATTTGCCTTGGACCATCACGATTTTGTTGTTTTAAATTTAGTTGCCTTCAGCGCTGTTAAAGCAGAGTTAATTTGCACCCCATTGTGTAATATTGTGTTTGACTTCAAGAATCTCCAGAAAAACCTGGAGCAAGAGAAATTATAATTTGGTTTGTTCGACAGAATGACTGTCTGGCTCATCCATCCTCAGTTTAGATCTGCTGTCTAATCAGTAGCACCAGCCGCCTATACGACTACTTTTAAACAAACAGGGAAATTTGACTGCCACAGTTATAACTCCCCCCCTAGCTAAAAGTGAAAAGAGTGCTCAGAGGCTCGAACCTTGAATTTTCCGATCCTCACAGTTAAGTCGTGTAACAAGCTTAAATGTTTTGTAGGAACATTTTCTGAATGAATTTTATGCAGATAGATTATTTGTATTCAACTAATATTTTTGGTCCAAGTAACGGTTTGACCTGTCTGTTCAGGATTTTGGAAATCTTTAAACTGATTCTTGGGGAGGGTTTTTACTGATAATTAACGATAATGTATTACGGTAATATAATATACATTATATATTTATTTAATACAAGTAGCATTTAGAGTAAAATTAGTTATAGATTCTGATTATTAGTGGATATTAAGTATATTTCGTTATTTTCTTCCGCCTTTGCCGATTTCCATTTGAAATCACTGATTGTTTCAGTTAATTCTTTTAATAAAATTGGAATCAAATTTTGAAATATTTTAAAGTAAAAGTTGAACAAATTTTATCTCGTAATAATTGGAATCCTTTTAAAGCAAATCCCTGTTTACATCAGTTCGCCCGGTTATAAAACTAAGATAAGTGTTACTTATCTTCTAAATTTTAATATTTACCAAATAAAGTGTTTCAAGAAAACGGGTATACCTGAACATCTTGAGTCTATCTGGTACAGAGTGTATTTACATATTTACAATTTCCAACTCTTTAAATTGATTTTTTTATGTTATCTAATAATTCACTTAGACTTAGCACTCAGATTATCATCTGGTTGTGGTGATACGAATTGTAATATGAAACATACTTCCTTATATTGAATAACAATTATCAGATCACCTGAAAACGTATAATGCTTATTTGGATAACCTTCTCTATCATGAAACTAGCTCCATTGATGAGAGTTGATATAGCTCGAAACTCAGTTCTCAACGGTATGTGATGTATAATTCAATTTGAGCAAACATTTTAATATTACAATGCATACCATCCAAGCCTTACACCTTTTACTTAAGTTCGAGATAAGAATATCGATTTTGTTGCAAAAAATTATGAACCCTGAAAAGCGCATTATTATTACTAGCTTGTTCGTGCCTCCAGTGTGTTCTTGAATTGCTCAAAATATTTCAACGTAGTTTCATCGCAAAGAATCAATGATACAATTCGAAAAGTGCTCGGATAAAATAGCTTAATTTCTAAAGAGTGGCACAGGTTATTTAGCCACGTGACAGTGGTGCTCTGCTTTGAAAAGAAACCGTCTACAAAGGAAAATATTTCAATCAAGTTGCTTCTGTTGTTAATAAAAACTAGCGTTGTTTGTTCGGTGTTTGGGCTAAAGTTTCACTTTGAAGATGAGTAATTACTCTGTCAGTATTTTAAGAGAAGGACCTTACAATTGTCTAATCTCTCAAGATGAAGACAAGAAAAATACAGCGTGCATACCTATCAAGCTATAAAGCTGATCGCCTGAGAATTATTTGGGGGATTTTCTAGAAACAGACATATATTCTTTAAGTATTGTGATGTACATTTACTGCAACGTTTCTAGACTTGCTGACATGTCATACTTAAGAACTGTGATGCACAACTAATGTACCATTTCTAAACGCAGTGACATATATTAGTTAGATATTCTGATATACACCTACTTCACCATTTCTAGACACACTGACTTATCTTTCTTAGGTTTTGTGATGTACACCTATTTCACCATTTCTAGACACAGTGGCATATCTTTCTTAGGTTTTGTGATGTACACCTACTTCACCATTTCTAGACACAGTGGCATATCTTTCTTAGGTTTTGTGATGTACACCTACTTCACCATTTCCAGACACAGTGGCATATCTTCTTTAAGTATTGTGATATACGCCTACTGCACGATTTCATGGCGTTTCTTAATAAGTTTTGTGTCGAAATCTAAATTTTAATAAAAATTTAAGTGATATTTGTGCCAGTGTTTTCAAAATAAAAAAAATTATTATAGTAAAAATAATCATGCTAGATTACATTGTTATTAAAAATTTAAGGGAAAATTCTCAGTTCCATAAAACAAACACACTTTTCTGACAGGCAAGTACAATGCGGTTGTCTTAGAATTCAATGCATTCAAGGTTTTATATAGCACATGTTACGTCTTACCCCTTTAATTACCAGGATGGGCACATTATACACCCATATTTAAATCCGCTTAATGGTTTAAGTAATCACTTCATGGCTAGGCTATTTTCTGTAATAATTATTATTTACATAATATTTGTTAAAGTTCCGTAGATAATGAAAATAAACTTGGGTACAAAATGAATCCATGAATTGCAGGAAATATTGAAGATATCTACAATGTAACAGGTGCTGCTTGACACTTCTGGTTAGATGCTGCAGTTGTATAGATGGAAGTCGTTAGGAGATTTCAAGAGTGTTTTGTCCGATTTCCTGATTAACGAAGAGAAGAGAAGAACAATGACTTTGATAATATCGACGTATTATGAACATACTTGTTCATATTTTGTGTAGAAACTTGCGTCAACTCGTATTTTGTTCGTTGGCCACTAGAAATTCCAAATAGAACTCGTTAAAGGTGAAAACAAACTTTCATACAGAGGGTTTCTGTAACATAAGTTTTATACAAAGAGTAAGTGATTTCTGTGCACTGATTGAGTGAACTGATTTCGACGGAGATATATGGAGAAATCTTCGTGCTTTAATAAGTACAACTAATTAAAGAAAACCCAAAAAATACAGAACGGTATTAATGTGTCTTGCACTGTGGTTCCATTAATGGATTATGCGTATTCATTGTTGCTCAAAATACACTTACTGACAAGGTCTCCTAACATAAACTCTAGTAAATAATTCAAAAAGTTGGTAAAAAATGCAAATACTCTGAAATATTTCAGGAAAGTTTTTTGTGTGATGATTTATTTTCAGAGTATCAAGGATTTAGATATATTTAACATTTCAACGAATCACAACGTTCAACGCTTCATCATAAAGAATCACAAGTTAAAGGGGTAATTTTTTAAAACATATGTACAGTACAGCGTTTCGACCACGTGTACAAACAAAAGTATGAAAAGTTCAAATTTTACATTTTAATGATTTTTACAAGGGGATTCTCTCCAGTATTTTAAGAGTTAATATAATTTCTTTATAAGTTATTTTTTCTATTATCGTATTAATCTCGTATATAAAACAGAACAAAAATAAATATTATTGAAGTTTGTCAAAAGGGATGAGAGTTGTAAAATTGTATAATAGGAAGAAACATATACATGAGTACCAGAAACATTTAACTAAACAAAATTTTGGTTACATTCAATAAAGCTGGAGTCAAAAACTATGGTTGAAATAACGTGATTAAAGTGTTAATAGCATACAGTTAAGACATGAGACATTTATGGACATACAGTTAAAAACATGGGACATTTATGGACATACAGTTAAAACATGGGACATTTATGGACATACAGTTAAAACATGGGAAATTTATGGACATACAGTTAAAACATGGGACATTTATGGACATACAGTTAAAAACATGGGACATTTATGGACATACAGTTAAAACATGGGAAATTTATGGACATACAGTTAAAAACATGGGACATTTATGACATACAGTTAAAAACATGGGACATTTATGGATATACAGTTAAAACATGGGACATTTATGGACATACAGTTAAAACATGGGAAATTTATGGACATACAGTTAAAATATGGGACATTTATGACCATTTGTTTATCTCCTTCGGAATAATTTAATTTTCTTGTTTTATTAAGTATAGGTCGCAAACGTTGGAAGAAATAATGAGATTAAGAAATAAACCTACTGACCACATTAACACTAGTACTTAATGCTACTTTAAGTTCGCTAAACCGTATGGCCTCATGGTCAAAGCTCATCGTCGAACGTGCTCGCCCTTTCATCTGTGGGGGCGTTATAAAGTGATAGTCAATCCCACTATTCGATAAGAGTAGTGTTGTCTAACTTCAGTCCTTGTAACCTATCACTTGTGAGTTAGGGACTGCCAGCGCAGATATCCCTCGAGTAGCTCAGTAATTAAACAATCGAACAAACTTTATCACATTCTTGAACATAGAACTTCAAAGTCCCTTCCTAATAGGTTGAAATTTTACTTTTGTCTACGTAATCACCGATTTCCATATGCTACGACTATTACGAATGAAGAATGTTCATATATATATATATATGACAATACGTACTAAATAATATAGCCACAGAAAGACATGTGATTTTATCAAATCGCTTCTACACATTTCTAGTTTGCCCCTGTTGAAGAAAAATCCACCTTTTAAAAGCGCTCGAGTTATTCGGCTTTGTATTTTGGTCTTTAATTGATTTTTGAACCTACGTGTTTTCCTAACATCATGAATTCTATACCACCTATTATCATAAGATTCACACAAATAAAGAAAACAAACTTTGTTGAACATATGCCAGATGTATCTTTAACCAGCTGATAAAATAAATGTACATAAATTCATAGCGGTTTCCTTTGATTTCACCATACGCTTGTTGTGTATGGTGTTTAGAGACAGGAAATCGCTACACAAGAAAGTATTACGGTTTTTATCATAAGAAGATAAGGTCCATCAAAAGTTTGATGAAAGTCAAAGTACTTGCATGTTAAAGATATTTATAATGCGAGTGGAGGTTTACTCACATGCTTTAAGGCACAGTCTAAGTAGAGTAATCGATCAACATACCATCATTGCTCTGCTTACACAGATTAATAATACCGATCAACATACCATCATTTCTCTACTTAAACAGATTAATAATACCGATCAACATACCATCATTCCTCTACTTAAACAGACTAATAATACCGATCATCATACCATCATTCCTCTACTTAAATAGGCTATAAAATCGATAAATATATCACCATTCTTTTACTTAAACAAACTGCTCATACCACCATTCCTCTACTAAAACAGACTAATAATAAAAATACCATCATTCCTTTACTTAAACAGACTAATAATACCGATCAACATACCACCATTCCTCTACTTAAACAGACTAATAATACCGATCAGCATACCACCATTCTTCTACTTAAACAGATTAATAATACCGATCAACATACCACCATTCCTCTACTTAAACATATTAATAATACCGATCAACATACCATCATTGCTCTGCTTACACAGATTAATAATACCGATCAACATACCATCATTCCTTTACTAAAACAGACTAATAATACCGATCAAAATACCATCATTCCTTTACTTAAACAGACTAATAATACCGATCAACATACCATCATTCGTCTACTTAAACAGACTAATAATACCGAACAACATAGTATCATTCCTCTACTTAAGCAGACTAATAATATCGATCAAAATACCACCATTCCTCTACTAAAACAGATTAATAATACCGATCAACATATCACCATTCCTCTACTTAAACAGACTTATATTACCGATTAACATACCACTATTCCTCTACTTAAACATATTAATAATACCGATCAACATACCACCATTCTTCTACTTAAACAGATTAATAATACCGATCAACATACCACCATTCCTCTACTTAAACAGACTAATAATACCGATCAGGATCGGTATTATTAATCTGTTTAAGTA
>NW_013675620.1:14213-20135 GCF_000517525.1 Limulus polyphemus
GGAATGATGGTATGTTGATCGGTATTATTAATATGTTTAAGTAGAAGAATGGTGGTATGTTGATCGGTATTATTAGTCTGTTTAAGTAAAAGAACGATGGTATTTTGATCTGTATTATCAGTCTGTTTTAGTAGAGGAATTGTGGTATGTTGATCGGTATTATTAGTCTGTTTTAGTAGAGGATTTTGATCGGTATTATTAGTCTGTTTTAGTAGAGGAATGATGGTATATTGATCGGTATTATTAATCTGTTTAAGTAGAGAAATGGTGGTATGTTTATCGGTATTATTAATATGTTTAAGCAGAGGAATAATGTTATGTTGATCGGTATTATTAATCTGTTTAAGTAGAGAAATGGTGGTATGTTCATCGGTATTATTAATATGTTTAAGTAGAAGAATGGTGGTATGTTGATCGGTATTATTAATCTGTTTAAGTAGACGAATGGTGGTATGCTGATCGGTATTATTAGTCTGTTTAAGTAGAGGAATGATGGTATTTTGATCTGTATTATTAGTCTGTTTTAGTAGAGGAATGGTGGTATGTTGATCGGTATTATTAGTCTGTTTTAGTAGAGGAATGATGGTATTTTGATCGGTATTATTAGTCTGTTTAGTAGAGGAATGATGGTATGTTGATCGGTATTATTAGTCTGTTTAGTAGAGGAATGATGGTATGTTGATCTGTATTAGTAGTCTGTTTTAGTAGAGGAATGGTGGTATGTTTATTATTTTTAATGTCAATTCAAGTGGAAGAATGGTGTTTTGTTGATTAGTGTGGTTGAATATTTATGTTGAAGAATGATGTTCTAGTGATTGGTGTTTTGCCTGTTTAACCGAAAGGACGTTAGTTTATCAATTGATATTGTTGTAGTCTGTAGTCAATTACATGGATGAATGATAACTTATTTAAAAGTTTTATTGCCAATTCAAATGGAGGAATGGTGGTTTGACTACTTTTCACTTACATAGAATATAACTCCAATCAGCAAACCACTATTCCTTCACTTACAAAAAAAAACAACAAATCACTATTCCTGTTCTTAAATAGACTACAACAATAATTAATAAGTAAAACATCAATTTCCACTTAAATTGACTCTCATACCAAGCAACAAATCATCATTCTTTCACTTCAGTAGACTAGAACACCAGTGAACAAACCGTAATTTTTTCACTTCAGTAGACTACAACATCAATCAACAAACCACCATTCCTTCACTTCAATAGACTAGAACACCAGTCAAACTACTTCTCCACTTAAACAGACTGCAAAACCAATCAACAAACACTACTTCTCCACTTAAACAGACTGCAAACCAATCAACAAACCACTACTTCTCCATTTAAACAGACTGCAAACCAATCAACAAAATACTACTTCTCCACTTAAACAGACTGCAAAACCAATCAACAAACCAAACAGACTGCAAACCAATCAACAAACCACTACTACTTCTCCACTTACTTCTCCACTTAAACAGACTGCAAAACCAATCAACAAACCGTCATTCTTTCACTGCACTTTAACACCAATCAAGAAACCATCTAACCAGGGTTAAATAGACTAGAACACAAATCAACAAACCATCATTTTCAATTTAAATAGGCTACAAACGATATACAAACTACTACTTTCAACCTAAATGGACCATGAAACAAATTATCAAACCACTAGTTTGTTAATTGGTCTTGTAGCCTGTTCAAGTGGAAAATAGTGGTTTGTTTATTGTTGTTGTTGTAATCTATTTAAGTTCGGGAATAGTGATTTCTGGTTTGGTTTTGTAGTCTATTTCAGTGGAGGAATGTGCCATGATAATAATTAGTGGCCTTGAAATGGAAGGTGGCACTTTGTTGATGGGTATAACACTCAGCTTCATTGAGGGGAATGTTGTTATATGGATCAGTGCATAATCAACTCAGCGGAATAGAAATAAAGGGTAACGAATTGGAGAGATATAACATAAAGCTGTTGGAACTGTTTTATAACAGAAACAAACGTTGAACATTTTGGCAAGTCGTTTAGTTTAACAATGCTTTTGGTATGAAAATATTTTCAGATGATGTAATAACATTTATTAGTATAAATAATGAGGCAGAAATGAAATAGAAAATTATAGAATATTGTTTTTTATTTGTACGTCATAGCACAATGTGAACTCTGTAGTACTTAAGTAAATGTATATACACAGTCGTATATATGTTGTTATAGTTAAATATAAACCTGAACATCTATCTAGTTATGAGGAGTGAGACAGGTAAATATTATTTTTTTTATGAAATTAGCTTTTCAGTGCATCATAATACCTATCTATCTATAGGTTTATTCAATCTTTGTCCAGTACCGTTCTGTGTTTGGGTCATACATATTCTAAACTTAAGAAAGAAACTTAAGACCAATACAAAATTTCCATATGATGTCAGAACTTCCGGAAAATTTCTTATCTTTGCCACCATTACTGGTAAAGTCAAATTTACATATTGTACTAGATGTATTTTTGCAGGGTTCCCGAAAGTGTTCTGTTTGAAGAGTAAATAAAACTAAAATTAAGAGTAACATATTTTATTTCTTACTTTTGAAGTTCAGATGTCATGCTGCATTGTAGCCCATAGAATGTGTAATTCACCTGGTGATTCATGTCATGCACAAATGTTACTGACATCACGAAAGTACAAATCGCAAACTTAAGCGTTTCTTATGAGACGTCATTTTAGTGTCTACTGACTAACAGACAGACAACACATTACTATATAGAGGTGCGAGAGGTTAAAACAGGTGACTTCTTCAGGCGACCCCCTTTCGGGGAAATTGTTATCAGTATGTTATGATTATAATATAGTGATAGTACTAAAATATCTCAATTACTTCAAGCATATATAAAATACGGTCAGAACACGTGATGTAGTTGGGTGTAGTACATTGCTTTTATCCCTGATGTAGTTGGGTGTGGCACACTTTTAACCATGATGCAGTTGGGTGGGGCACATTGCTTTTATCCGTGATGTAGTTGAGTGTGGTACATTGTTTTTATCCGTAATGTAGTTGAGTGTGGTACATTGCTTTTATCCGTGATGTAGTTGAGTGTGGTACATTGTTTTTATCCGTGATGTAGTTGAGTGTGGCACACTGATTTTATCCCTGATGTAGTTGGGGATGTGGTACATTGTTTCTATCCGTGATGTAGTTGGGTGCGGCACACTTTTAACCGTGATGTAGTTGGGTGTGGCACATTGCTTTTATCCGGGATGTAGTTGGGTGCGGAACACTTTTAACCCTGATGTAGTTGGATGTGACACAGTATTTTCATTCAGTTAAACGTCCGGTATGACAGTAATATCATTTTTTACTCTCAGGTTGAGTCACAATTCCAACATTCTTGGCACTTTCTCTTCACTTAAATGTATGGATCGAACAGTTTGTATCAATGATAAATATATCTTCCTTTGTAATATGCATACGGTCATCATGTTGAAGCTCAGACAAAATTACTGTTATATTTGTTTGCTGAGTACTGATCAACGCAGTATAGTATCATAGATATAAAAACAAGCTTTGCTAGAGTGTTGTATTAGAAATAGAACATCAGGCTTAATTTGCTAATCTCTAATAATCGGGTTATTTGAATTACTTAAATTGCCTAATCCATATGAATTTGTTGCGACTTTGTATGCTTAAAGTCAGGTTTGTGGTCACTAGGCCTTTTTCTGAGTTACATTTTTAGAGTTTGAAATTTTCACAGCAGAGTTTATAGTAAATAATGTTATTACAAGCCTCGCCTGACTCTGCCATACAATTACAATCTGTGCTAAATATTTTCCATCTCTTTAAAAAATCAATCACGATCATGATGGAGTCACATTAAATCTCTGAAAGTGTCTAATGTTGCTGTTAATGAAATGTCCTTTACGATTCTTTGGTATATATCTTTTACTCCAAAACACGCAGAATAATAATCAGATCTCAGTTATTTATATGGTTTTAAATCTATAACAGAATGTACGTTTTATGCCTTAACTGAATTGTTTGCTTTATCTGGCCACGTGCTAATATCATTTGACTATTTTGATACATTGTGTGGATCTTTTATCTTATTAAATATCAATTTATATATATACCTCGTCTCAGAAATTAGGTTCAAGATATCTTATAATTTGTCTTTTGACTTATTTTGGGAAGGTTTTCTCATTTGTCAGTTGAAATAGTGGTTATTGATTACCAGTGATGCGTTCGTTATTATTATCGTAGTGTAACGTAACTACAAGATGGCGGACATGAATCGCGATAACGATGTTGACGTCAGTGAAAATTATGTATTGTTTGGAAAACTTATTTGCTCTGGTTACTTGCGTAGCCTGGGTAACATATTTTCCATGGTTACTATAACTTTCTGGTCATTATGTTTTCTATAGAAGCTCTGCACTATTGTTGTAGAGCATTAAAGCATCATGCCAGGGAGTGGTTAACCAGTTTATTATTTTGATAGTTTTTAAGGTTGTATTTCAGGGTTGGTATGGAGAATCCATGAAAAAGATATACAGCTCTAACCATCTTTAGTGAAATGAAATAATGGTCTTGCGTTAATCACTATAATAAAAAAAATTTCAATTACATTTCACAGAAACAACTTTGTTTCTATGTGATGAAACAAACTATTAAGAATAGCGAGAAATCAGCATCCTATTCTTATTGTATTTTTAAATCAATCTTCTGCTAAAATTTCAGCAGAATAATGACTAAGACAGATATGAACCCAGACTGATGATAAATAATATTTCTTATAATTTAGCACAATGCACAAGTCATCAAAAAAATCGGGTAACACAAACTGACGTCTGTTTCTAGCTATCCTCGAAACTGTGCTAAATCCTTAAGCAGTAATATAACCTCCTTACTGAGAACACGCTCCAATCCATTATTAATCATTAAAATAACCTCTTTTATCGAGACTATGGTGTACTCCCTTAAGTAATATAAGTATTTATTCAAAACTTGCTACAATCCCTTAAAGCAGTAATATAACGTCTTTACTGAGAAGATGAAACAATCATTAAAGCAGTAATATAACCTCTTTAATGAGAAAATGCTACAATTAATTTAAACAGTAATATACCCTCTTTACTGATAACAAGCTACGATCCCTTAAAGCAGTAATATAACCTATTTACTGAGAAGAAGCTACAATCCTTAAAGCAGTAATATAATTTATTTACTGAGAACAAGCTACAATCCTTAAAGCAGTAATATAACCTCTTTACTGCGAACAAGCTACAATCCTTAAAGCAGTAATGTAACCTATTTACTGAGAACAAGCTACAATCGTTAAAGCAGTAATATAATGTATTTACTGAGAGCAAGCTACAATCCTTAAAGCAGTAATATAACCTATTTACTGAGAACAAGCTACAATCCTTAAAGCAGTAATACAACCTATTTACTGAGAACAAGATACAATCCTTAAAGCAGTAATATAACCTCTTTACTGAGAGCAAGCTACAATCCTAAAAGCAGTAATATAACCTTATTAACTGAGAACAAGCTACAATCCTTAAAGCAGTAATATAACCTATTTACTGAGAACAAGCTACAGTCCTTAAACCAGTAATATAATCCTTTTTCACGAGAACAAGTTACAATACTTTAAACAGTAATATAAACCTATTTACTGAGAACACGCTACAATCCTTAAAGCAGTAATATAACCTATTTATTGAGAACAAGCTACAATCGTTAAAACAGTAATATAACCTATTTACTGAGAACAAGTTACAATCCTTAAAGCAGTAATATAACCTATTTACTGAGAACAAGCTACAATCCTTAAAGCAGTAATATAACCTATTTACTGAGAACAAGCTACAATCCTTAAAGCAGTAATATAACCTCTTTACTGAGAACAAGCTACAATCATTAAAGCAGTAATAT
>NW_013675621.1:0-6368 GCF_000517525.1 Limulus polyphemus
GAAAAGCTTATGTTGGTAGCAAAGAAGAACTTAGAAAATTTTATATGGTGGAAGTCTCGACTTTCAAGAATCAACTTAAAAATAGCCCTACAACCTCCGCAGGAGTTTGTTTAATAGCTGTGCATAGATTTTGGCGCAGTATATCTAGCTGTTTTTGCTGTTGGCTTCGGTACTTGAACGGCTTCGAAGAGAAACTTGGCCAGTAGCGAAGAAAGAACTGATAAAATAATCAACATAAAAATAGTCCTGTGATGTGCGCAGGAGTTGTTTTAATAAGTTTGCCCGGGTTTGAATAAAATATTCACAGCCGTTTTTTCTATAAACTTCTGAAACAAGAATAGTATAAATAATAGTATGAAAAACAACTTTTTCGCTATTAATTAAAGTTAAAAAGCAGACTTCTATCTCACTGGTTAAGCTTGCTAAAATATTCATGAAATTCATGAGCAAACCCTATCATGAACGGCTATGTGGTTCATGATGCACGTTGCTTGTAGTATATTTTACAACGTTTTTACTGCATTAATTTGAATAATTTAATTAAAAAACTTTTATTTATTCTGCTACTTTACATATACATGCATTGGTACACTTGAATATAGCTATTTTTTATTTCCTTTTAATTGCTGTTTCGTTTGTTTACTAGATAGTTGAACAGTGACATAAGTCGTATATTGATGATAAAACTAATTAAAGCTACACAGTCGGTATGAATAAGTCGGTTTTTATTGGTCACTTTGTTTCGAATGGTTATCTTTATATATATATATGTATACATGTGTGATAGTTTTCTACAGAATCAATGACAAAGCATAAGAGCTAACACTATTTATTATACGTTTTTAAGCAATAAAGTAATGTAAGTTAGTTTCATTAATATTATCGGTATAGTGTTTAAAATAATTTATATTAAATTTTTACTTTTACATTTGTGAAAATTATTTTCATTAATCATATTTGTCACAATATATTGCATTAGGCTTAATATATTTTTAACGTTTGGTTCTTTATTCAGTCTCATAGTGTATAATAGTATTTCAAGCCTAATACTAATGTCCTGTGATAGATATAATTAAAATCATATTTGGCCCCCGGTAACATAGTGGTAATTTTGAGGGCTTATACCCTAAAAATACAGGCAATAATGTGAAAAAAAAAATGAATGAAAACGTGCAAGTTTCCTTTTTTGTTGTTTATTTACTACGATTAACTTTATTTATACAATCTTTATACTTTTTTTATTAATATTTTACTTCCCTTACCTCATTTGTACTTGTAGCTTCAGGAATATGTTCTCGAGCCACGTGTTATTTGTTCTTTCAACCTAACCCTAAAATTAACGGTTTCATTGCCACAGGTAATCAGACGAAGGGCTCTTGCCCAAAACTTCGTTTTCTTATTTTATTAATAAAGTTCTTTTAATTTGGCGAGTTTTTACCACTACTTTATATTCTATTTTGCATTTTGTTATTTCGTCGCCTACGCAATTATTTTATTTCATGAGAGTAGGCCTATAATAGTTGTTTTAAACTAACACAATTACCATGATATCAATCACACTTGAATGAAGATACCTAGTTTTCTTTTCAAACTTTTTTCAATTTGTACATCACATAGCAATAGTCATTACAGTTACGGATTTAGAACAAAAATATGGAATCGGTACTTCAGATACATCCTTTTCACGCTAATCGTATACTTTTGTTCAATAGTTAGAGGGAACTACTTAGCCTAATTAAGTTATGACAACAAAATGACATTAGTGGCTTATAACACTAAAAATCTGGTTTCCATACTTAAGGTGGGCACAGCACAGATAATCCAATGTGTTTGACAACAACCAAAGTTCCATATAGACGGTAACAGAGGTAAGTTTACGCACTTACATCGCTAAAAGATACAAATGTTATACAACCATTTTTACACAAACTTCGTTTTAAAATCCGTAACGAACAAATTATAAGGAATATGAAAAACAAAAGAAAATTAAACAAAAACACATACCATATAGCGTGACTTTGACATAAATACTACGCTTAATATATTTATTACTTTTGCCCTAGCAACTACAAAAACGGGTATATTTTTCAAACCGGAAAACAAGTTAAATTCCTATGTAGAATTAAAATACATTTTTAAATTAGGCTAGTAGACTAATACTGGACTTGTTCAGTAACTTACTTACTGAATATTAACATAAGCACTTCACGAAATTTTTAATTAACATTATTGGATTTAAACTTTTTTTTTTTACAACAAACACGAAATATATAGATATATTCCTGCAGAAGACGGTTGTCAATAATTAATAGGGAGGACTGTGTCATGCGTGTTTTGTTACCACACCTGCAGCATTATCATAGTTTCGTTGTAATATTATAAAAGTAATTATGAATTGCGTCTATTAAAAACAAGCATTATTTAGTGTGTGCTGGAACCTCTTTATTTCACTTCTGTCTGGTGCTCAATTTTTGCCAAACTATGTGAGAGAACATTAAAGTTAGCAAATATTGCAGTTAAGCCTAAGGCCATCATGGTCAGAATACGAAGCACAGACAAGCGTATGGGTCCATAAAAAGCGCTGCTGTTACAAAACAATAAATATACAGAGGTTTGAGTACTTATATAAAATTATTCTAAATATGAAAATCAGTAAGCTACGTGACAGCCTCAACCGATAATAAAGTCGCGGTGGAACGGATTGTATAAGAATTACATTTTGATATTGTTTGGCATTACGTAGATAATGTAGTGCCAGCGAAAACTGACCGCTTTTGGGAAGGGTATGTAACAGCTCCTTCTAGCGAAATGCTAATAAGAACTCAGAACATCAAGTTTTTATTGTTTGTTGAATTTCACGCAAAATTATTCGAGGGCTATTTGCACTAACCGTCCTTAATTTAGAAGTGTTAAACTAGAGGAAAGGCAGTTAGTCAACATCACCCATCTCCAACTTATGGGCTACTCTGAGCACTGTAATCGAATAGTAGAAGTTGACTGTCACTCCTTTAATGCACTCATGGCAAAAGCTGTCCATGTGCCCTAGGCAACAGTGCATAATATATATATATATTAATATTTGTCGTTTTTGTAACCAGAGGTAAGGCACCCACTTAGTATTACACTATTAAGTATCATTCAAACTAAGGAATTGACTGTTATTCTTATCATGCACCTTCAGCTTAAATTGTTCGAAATATTTTATGGTATCTCACAGACTGGAACCAGTTTACCAGCTCCGAAATTCAGAGCTCTATCCAGCGCCAACCTAACCCTTTCATTAAAAAAAAAGAAATCCACGTATATTGTATCTCACAATTGCTAATTCTAAAAAAAAAAAAAAAAATATCGATTCGTCGTCTACAAAAATAAAAGGAATTAATCAAAAACATTTATTTATTTACTTTGGAAAATATTTTTGTCATAATGTGTAAAATGTTGTCACTGTTTTCTAACTAACAAGAATGGGTATCTAATTATATTTTAATCAAATGTACAGTTTGTTGGCGTCATTATTATATTTTATTACAGTAACGTCACTAAACAACGCTTAATGACACACGATATTACAATTTCTATAATAATTTGTTATGCGTTGAGAGTTTAGGAATAAAAATTAACGCATTGAATATACAAAAAAAAAAAAAATGACTTCGAATATTTTGTATTAAAAATTAACGTCGGAAACTGATACTTATCATCAAGTTTTTATTGAACAAATATCAGTTCTAAAGTAAACATAAATAATCACTTATTGGATTTTTATATCATGAAATATAGTCAGCCACAAGGGAATTAGGTTAACAAATAAGAAAACAGACATTAACAACAAGTAAGTAAACGAATAGCGAGAGAGAGTTCGAGAGATGAAGACCTTTTTCGGTGAAAAACATATATCTTTACAATATTTGTAAATTATTGTTCCACTGTGGGACAGCGGTAAGTTTATGGACTTACAGCGCTAAAATCTGAGGTACGAGTCCCCGTTGTGGGCCCAGCAGATAACCCAATGTGGCTGTGCTCTAAAACAACCAAATAGTAAATTATTGGACATGTATGTTCAATTTTCGCAATGTTCGAACAATATTTCCAACAGATGGAGCCACATGCATCAAAGATGTCATTTTTTCTTGTTTTCGTGAGTAAACAACCATATCTGAAATATATATACCGTATTTATTAAAGGCAGTATAAATATGTTGTGCACCATATCTGTAATCAGTAAGCGCCGATCTATTCTGACATATGTTTCTAGAAACAATTTCCTCCTTAAGTGTATATCTATCCATTTTTTACATCTTTATACAACCAATGTAAAGTAGTTATGATACTTGGTATTTTATGCTATCACTTCAATCTAATAAAATTACATTGCATAACTTATGAAATTTTCTATACTTATGTCTACTGCTTTATTATTTTGCAAACGAAGAATATGGTTGTTTTTTGTTAAGCTACCAGCGCGGCATCGAAACCCAAATGTTAGAGTTATAAGCACTCAAACTTACAGCTGAGTGAACGCGAAGCCAATAACTTTTTGAAGCGTATTTTCCATTAATATCTCATTTATTTATTTTTTTCCCACCAATAAATTTATGTTTGTCAGTTTACTTTATGTAAGCTGATAAAATTATTATTTTTAGTAAGATATTCTTTATCTGGAACAAAAAATAACATTTATGTTTACTCTAATTGATTGTTAATAAATATAAGTAGTTCTAGGTTATTTATGTTAACTGTTATCGATAACAACAATACCGATATTTGCTGTTTTCGGTAAAAGATACTGTATATGTTCTTGTCGTTAGCGAAAGTGATAATAAATATAAGTAACCTGTAAAACTAGTGCTCCGGTTTAATGCTATTTTTAACAACTGCTTGTTAGTGTTAAACTGTTTTTAATGTTATCACTCGTAACAATGTTTATGTTTACTGTCATCGGGAACAATAATGCTTAACCCTACTGATATCAGTAACAGTACTGCTCAGCGGCAGGCTTATGGACAGCTCGTTGTCAAGTTTTGCTCTTAACAACAAACAAGTGCATTGGTACTAACAATGGTTATGTTTACTGATACCCATGACAACAGTGCTTATACTTTAATTGTTAAAAGAGCGAGGCTAATTACGTCATCAACAGGAAATACTTTATTATTATTATCGGAGTGATATTTCTACCGTTCTACTGCAGCCGTCATCAGGCCTAAAGTGAACGTTACACGGTGTGTGTTTAAATAACGAATCGCGTGTTCTTTGAGTACACCTATAACAATGTAGAACAGTCAGAACATCGCCGTAATGAAAGAAAATATGAAAGTATTTCCTGTCAATGACGTAGGTAGTTTCATTCTTTTAAAGACGTAGTTTTTCTTGACCGTGAAAAGTAGGAAATGCTTGCTTGTACTTACTGAAGTTTTTCTGAATACCAGGATTTCAGGGTTTTAGTGTCAAATCTCGAGATTCTTAATCATATTTTGTGTTAATCAGAAGTAATTATGCTATCTGCATTCTTTATCTAACTTCAATGATTAATTAATAACGAAAAAATGTGAGGTTGATAAATCTTTAAGCATTTGTACAAATAGATTTGTAATTAAAACTGTTATCTTACCTTATGAATATTAGATATGCGTTGCCACCATCCAGCAAGAAAGATCGCAGCTTCCAGAGTGTAAACAATTAAACTTGAGCACAGGCAGTTCTCTATTTGCTTTTAATGAAGTTTAATCGAGAAACCCGCATTGGTTACATTTTTCATGCAATTTGATTAACTATCGCTACTGTGAGAAAAAAAATAATAAAAAAATCAGCGTTTTGAAAGGGTAATACAATCCTAAAAATTCTGGTATTCTCTACTATAAATTAGATAATTTGGGAAGCCTTATTTGAACATAGGATCCCGAGATTGCAGTGCCTAGGTATCAGTAAAGTTTAGTATTATCGAAACCAGTGACAATAACACTAATATTCGGTAACACAAATGCTTAGATTTATTGTTGTCTTTAAAACTAGTACTTATTTTAACTGTTATCGGTGAAAACAATTTTTATGCAAGTATTATTAATAATAGCGATACACATGTATTGTGGTAAGTGTGACAACAATGCTTATACTTACTGGCATCATTATTAACCAAGTTTACGTTAATTGTCATGGGAACCATATTGTTTAAGCTTAATCTATATACCTAAATAAATATAATAGCACCGTCTGTTGTATGTTCATTTAACTAATTAGCAGGATATGGATGGATCTTCACCAAAATTAGTATAAAGGTTTGTTGGGTCCATGCGGAGTTGCATGCAAATGTGCAGTTTCACATTTTGTGTTTTGCTGTTTTATGGGCGTTTTTACAATTACATATAAGG
>NW_013675621.1:7368-18570 GCF_000517525.1 Limulus polyphemus
GTCCGTCTCTATCTCTGCCTGTCTGCAATTCCAATTCCGATTAATTAATCTCGCTTTATCTGGCGCACTTACATACAAGAATAGAGGGCGCATAGTAAAGACTAGAGTTGCCACGAACAGACATGATCCTTCTAGAATCTCATGACGTGTTACTAGCGTCACGTGACTTCCGCTGCCGTAACAATATATATATGTATGCGTAGATCGACTTTTTGGATGTTTATCGTTATTGTTTTTTGTGAAGGTGTTGTTTATGCCTAGTGTAAAACTGTTTATGTATTCATATTATTCAGTCTGTTTGGAGGTATATTTCTCATAGCTCAATACACTAATGCTTTGAACATGTTTAAAATACAAACTAGAGGGCATTCAGTAGAGCGCATACTTCCGCCACGCAGCGTTGATCACATTCGGCTCTCAAAAAATACGAAAATGTGTTCGTGTGTCCGTCGTTGTCAACGGACACAGACCTCTTTTTTTACAAGGATAATGAGGAATAATGTTCTACTTATGTCCACCAAGTTTCATCAAAATCCGATCATTTTTGGTGACTGAGTTTTGTTTGTTTTGAATTTCACGCAAAGCTACACGAGGGCTAATTACTCTAGCCGTCCCTAATTTAGCAGTGTAAGACTAGAGGGAGGGCAGCTAGTCATCACCACCCACCGCCAACTCTTGGGCTACTCTTTTACCAACGAATAGTGGGATTGACCGTCACATTATAACGCCCCCACGGCTGAAAGGGCGAGCATGTTTGGTGTGACGGGGATTCGAACCCGCGACCCTCAGATTGCGAGTCGAGCTCCCTAACCACCTGGCCATGCCGGGCCCTGATGACTGAGTTATAGAGCAAAAAAGTAGTGTGAAAAATCGGTCCTCATGCTAATAGATAGGGATTTTCTTTTATTTTCGTGACCTTGCTGTGACATTGACATTTGACCTGGAGCCTCCAGAAAGTAATCACTTCTAAGTTGGGTCATAGTCCACATCAATTCGGTCGTTTTCGAGAATTTTTGCTGACAAACACACACACACACACACAGAGGGTGAAAACATAGCCTCAGTCTACTTTCAGTGGTAGAGGTAATAACTCAGTACTGTTAACAATACTGTGTACTGTCAATAAGAAGACACAAGATTTAACAATACTGCACACACAGAGGGTAAAAACATAGCCTCAGTCTACTTTCGGTGGTAGAGGTAATAACTCAGTACTGTTAACAATACAAGATTTAACAATACTGTGTACTGTCAATAAGAAGACACAAGATTTAACAATACTGCACACACAGAGGGTGAAAACATAGCCTCAGTCTACTTTCAGTGGTAGAGGTTATAACTCAGTTCTGTTAACAATACTTTTCTGCATGGAGGATTTGGATAGTCAAGTGTGGCTGGATAGCTAGCAGTAATAAGGAAAAAATTCCATTAGAAGCATTAAAAGAAGGTTTTAGTATCTAAATCGACATTCAACCATCTAACTATGTATTTAAACTTTAAAATTGATAGTGGTCACTTATGCAAGTGCACATCAATCCGCGTGAATTAACAGATTATTTAGTTATGGCTGAGCAGGAAAAAAAATAAGTGAACAAGTTTGAAAATATGGAAATGACGTACGAAATATTTGTATAAGATTAGGAATGTCTGGGGAAATAACGATCAAAGACGTGTAGAAATATCATTTGTTAATTGTGGGATTGTTTGATTTTATTAAAAAAGCTTCTCTGATTTTTCTTTTATTAACGTCAGGTTCATGTTTTAATACTGTGAAATTATGTTCACAAAAGCCCCCCCCCCCCACCCAGTGGCACAGCGGTATGGCTGCGGACTTACAACGCTAGAAACCGGGTTTCGATACCCGTGATGAGCAGAGCACAGATAGCCCATTGTGTAGTTTTGGGCTTAATTTCAAACAAACAAACTGTTCACAAAAACTGAGGTTGTTTTCGTTCATATGTTCGTGGACTTGAGAAGGTGTTCTTTTAACCCGATCTTCAAGTTACATCCTGTTTCACCTATGTAAAAGGTTGGGCAATTGTTACACATTATTTTGTAAATGTTTCCTGGTTGGGATGGCTCGTTATATAATTTTCTTAACGTGTGTTTAACTTTCATTCCAGGGGTGAAAGTGATCCTAGTCATTGCGTTAAGGTTATATTTATGTGGTAGTCTTTTCTATATGTGTGGGATTATGGAAGTGATTAGGTTTCCTTTGTTTTATGGAGTGTTTTTGTTTGTTTGTTTATTAAACGTGTCTTTTCGTTAACAGTTTCTGTGAGTACTTTAGTAGGGAACTAGTTAACGTTTATAAAGCATTGGGTTAAGTGTGCAGCTTCATTGATGTTTTCTGTGGTTCTTATAGCGTATGCTTTTTAGAGTGTCTAGCATCTGGTGGACTGCATGATTAGAAAACCAGTCTGTATGTGTTTTTTTTTTTCTTCTATGAATTTGAGTGGTGAAGACTTGAGAGGATCGTGTGATGTTAACGTTTAAAAATTTATCATGTAGTCGTTTTCAACCGTGAATTCTTTGTCTTTGTGTTGGTTGTTTATGTGTTGAAGGAATTTTGTTTGTTTGTTCATCTTGAAGAGTAAAACTGCAAAAAACATCATCTACATATCTAAACCAAAATGTAGGCTTAGATGACTATGGCAAAGTACCTGTTAATGAATTTTCATTTGCAACTGAAGGAAGTATGAATCTCTGTATCGAAAGCAAATAAATGTGGCTAGTTTTAACAGTTCGATTAGGTGTTCCTGTTTTATGTTGATTCTCCTTTTGTGGTCTTGTGAAATAATTTCTATAGTAAGTTGTATTGCCTCATGACAAGGGGTTTGAGAGAATAGGCTTACGACGTCAAAGACTAAATCTAATGACGTTACTGTATAAACTATGTTGTAAAAGTTTACTTTCTCAACAAGAACAGAGTCAGTACTTGTTTTGTTTCGGTGAAAACAAGGTTTAGGCATGTTTGTTGGTACGCAAGCAAATAGACGGAAAACAATAACTAAGAATATGTATATTTTGTAGTTTAAAGAAATAAAGACAATCTTTATATCGTTTTATGTTCTGTTATCACATTATTTCTTGAGAGCAATTTTCGAAGAGATGGAATATCCCGTAAAACTGTTGGTTTTGTTTTTGGTTTCACCACTTTCAGTGAAGTATATTAAATTTTTACAATATATGAAAGTTTCTGTTTTTCCTTCTTTTTCGCTGAAAGTTCCAGAAGCGAGATGAAAAAGAAAAAAAAAAAGAAAAACGAATATGTCTTAGTTAGGCCTAAGGTGACGAAGGTAATGAAGACCTTTCAGAATCGAGTGATGTCTTTAAATAAAAAGTACTTCCAGAAAACAAAATTACACATGACTTTCAGTTTTTTGTTTTAATTTCATATCACGTTTGCTTTACTCGTGGGTTACACTGCATGCTTGAACGTGTGGACGTTTGATCAATATTGACTTCGTTTTCTCATGTTTTAGTATTACCGAGTTATTAGCGAACATACAACCAACGTGATGACGTTTGATGAAAAACGATGGGGTGTGAGGATATGTTCTGAAAACCATATAATTAAAGGGATGATCAGTATTAATCTTAACACATAAATGCCACAGTTGAAATATTATCAGAATTAATACTTATAGATAAATGCTACAACAAAAGGAGGACTAGAGTTAAAATTTATAGATCAATCTTATGATAAGGAAATGCTAAGGTTAATTATTTATAGATATTTTTATGAGCTAGGAATGATCGATGTTGGCATAAAGGGATGACCAGATTAAATATATAGATCGATGTTGGCATAAAGGGATGACCAGGTTAAATATATAGATCGATGTTGGCATAAAGGGATGACCAGGTTAAATATATAGATCGATGTTGGCATAAAGGGATGACCAGGTTAAATATATAGATCGATGTTGGCATAAAGGGATGACCAGGTTTAACACATAGATCGATGTTGCCATAAAGGGATGACCAGGGTAAATACAAAGATCGATGTTGCCATAAAGGGATGACCAGGTTAAATACATAGATCGATGTTTTCATAAAGGGATGACCAGGTTTAACACATAGATCGATGTTGCCATAAAGGGATTACCAGGGTAAGTACATAGATCGATGTTGCCATAAATGGATGAGAAGGTTAAATACATAGATCGATGTTGCAATAAAGGGATGACCAAGTTAAACACATAGACACATAGATCGATGTTGCCATAAAGGGATGACCAGATTAAATATATAGATCGATGTTGCCATAAAGGGAGGACCAGGGTAAATACACAGATCGATGTTGCCATAAAGGGATGAGAAGGGTAAATACACAGATCGATGTTGCAATAAAGGGATGACCAGGTTTAATAGCATAGATCGATGTTGCCATAAAGGAATGTCAAGGTTTAATACATAGATCGATGTTGCCATAAAGGGATGAGAAGGTTAAATACATAGGTCGATGTTGCCATAAAGGGATGACCAGGTTTAATACATAGATCGATGTTGCCATAAAGGGATGACCAGGTTAAATACATAGGTCGATGTTGCCATAAAGGTATGTCAAGGTTTAATACATAGATCGATGTTGCCATAAAGGAATGTCAAGGTTTAATACATAGGTCGATGTTGCCATAAAGGGATGACCAGGTTTAACACATAGGTCGATGTTGCCATAAAGGGATGACCAGGTTTAATGCATAGATCGATGTTGCTATAAAGGGATGACCAGGTTTAACACATAGGTCGATGTTGCCATAAAGGGATGACCAGGTTTAACACATAGGTCGATGTTGCCATAAAGGGATGACCAGGTTTAACACATAGGTCGATGTTGCCATAAAGGGATTATTAAACCAATATTGATGGGTAGCTTTACAATGGAAACACACGTTCAGAGTCAGTTTATTGTGTATAATACTATAAAGATGATCCATTACGTGTGTCTGTCTGTGTTAGCATCCATCACCCAGATTTGGCTGGCTCGATCACAGTAATTTTTGGTATGGCAACTGGAAATTATTCCACAGTATATCTTCTTACAGGATATTTTTCAGAAAAAGAAGATAAAAAAACAATTCTACATTTTAATCAACTTTTGAATTTGAACTTAAAAACACAAGTACTTAACCATTTTATTGAGTTAATTATTAAACAATACAGGGTATACTATTAGCTTTTAATGAGGTCATTAGATACTTAATTAATGAAAAAATGTAAGGGAACATGACTTAACATTATCCTTTATATACTTTTTGCTTCTTTAACTGGTAGCTTCGGCTAGTTTATAAATAAAAATAACAATAATACAGGATTTAAGAATTCAAAGCTTTTGTGAAATTATTTGGGCATGTATGTATAAAATTCTTAAGCCTAAAGAGCGAAGAGTCAGGAGTTGCATGAATCAACTCAACTCAAAGGAAAGAAATCACTTAACGAAATTCTCGTCGAACGTAGAAAATGCATAAAAACAAATAGGAGCCTGAAGGGACAATCTGTATATCTACCATTTTATATTCCATCGCAATTTAGTGCTAACCATTGTAGGTTAAAATTAAATAATATTTTACAAAGATGTTTAGACAAACTTGTTTTAAAAATATATGGGACGCTGTGAGACAGCAGAAGCTATTATAGTTCAAATTGATGCACAACAGAAAAGGTGGCACAAAAAATATTATATTACGAAAATTACGTAGATATTTCCCCCCCCCCCCCCCAAACACACATATTAGATATGTGAGGTCCAAAATACTAGAAAAAGAAGACAGGATCTGTAAATGATAACTTTTTTTTGCTTTAAAGTTTATATTTATTTCAGTATTTGTCGTATTCAGAAGTTGATTTTCTATTGTTTATTCTTTGAATCTAAGTCAGTTTTTAACTTTTCCGTATGCGATATTAATATGGTATTCGTTAACGTTAAAATGTCTTAGCCTACAACAACCTGTATATAATTCAGTTATCCAAGTATAACAGTAGCTATATTTTTATCGTGAACAGCTTGACATTGGAGATTTTAATTATCTGTGGTTAATCATAGTATTTTACATTTCTTAGGCCTAAAATAACTCTTATTATATCCCACTGTTACCAGTTTTTGTTTCTTTGTGCGTTCATTTTAGATGTTTGTATATATATCTCTCCTAACAAAGCTGTAAATAACAACAACAACAACAAAATACCAGCAATAGTTCCTCAGTAGGTCAGGTAAGCTTACAGACTTGCAACGCTAAAAATTCGCCGAGGACTAAGCGCAGATAGTCCATTGTGGAGCTTTGCGATAAAACAACGACAGCAGCAGCAACAACAACATAAAACTTTGTTTGTTGTGAAGCGCAAAGCTACACAAATGGCTGCATGTGCTACGTCCACCACGGATATAGCAACTATTTCTAAGTGTTATGAGCACTCAGATTTACCAGAGGTCCAAATAACAAGAGAACTAACTCACAGGCAAACGAATTGTTCCACTGTGTTTCTTCTTCAGTGTTGGATATACAAGACTGTTTAGTGTAAGAGTTATTATTTAGTTAATTTAGTGATCTAATATTTAATGATTATCTATAACAAGAGTGATGAAAATTAATTATTTTAAAGGCGATAGTTATAACAAAATTCGTTACTTAACTCGGTAAGAGTTGTACGTTGTGTGTGTAGTTCAATTGTTGAAATTTGACGTCATATTACTCGAACCTTCTGTATTTTTCTCGTTACCTTAAATGAGTATTGTTACATTATAGCGTCTAATAGTTTGTAGAAAGTTCTAGGCCTCATTTGGTTTATATATATATATATATATATATAGGCGACCAAGTGAGCCCAAGAGAAGTTAAGTCAAGTCAGAAAACATTAAGTTAGTGAAAGCGAAGTTAAACTGCGTGATTGTTAGTTTAGCCGTAACGGGCGATATTTTAAAGTGAGTTTCACAGTTTAACAGAGATAAGGAGAATAATTTGTCTTGTCAAAGGGTGTTCTAAAATAATTGAACCCGTCTGTGTGTACTTTGACGGAAAGGAGACAATTATTTAAAGTTATATTAAAGAGAATTATTTAGAGTTTTAGATACAACTGTGATATCTTATAGTGTAAGGAATTTTTGTACATACGTTTGACTTGTTTTGAATATGTTATTTTAAAACAAGTGGATTGTGTGCTGTCCGTTTATTGTTCGAATTTATCGCCAACAAGTCACAGACACCTACCGTAAAAGAATTCCAGCCCATATTCAAAAACATTTACATTCAGCTTTAAACCATTCTGATTATACTACACCAATTTAACCCTATTTTTGATTTTCTGTAAAATAAAGTACAAAAACAGAGAAGGATATCAATTTTCTTATGCCGATATAAATTTCAGCACGGCGTTTGATTTTATTTATGTAATGCTCTTATTTTATTTAGCAAGAAAATGATTCTATATTCTGTAAAACGGATAAATTGTGCTAGAAAAAAGAAAAGCTCACATGTTTCTTTTTTGTGTGATTTGAAGATGTAACTGGTTTGTAAAATAACAGTAATTGAGGTTTTCTGTGCTTTTAAGACACGATTTATCTGCGAACGACAGGTTTTAAGTCTCTAGATAGCATTTAAGTTACCGAAAATTTCTTTGGATAACAGATATATTTTGAATGTTATAGTACCTATAAAAGATACTTTAATATTTGTCTTTTAGTGACACGCTCTTGAAAAAGCTATAAAGCGAAACATTGAGTGTTCAATTAAAGAAAAATTTGGTGTTATAAGGTCGTTTATTACTGGTATTGAAACAGATATTTATATATTGCGTTTTAAAGACTTGGCTGGTTTTTAAATGATAACATAGGCCTGCGATGGTTTTATAGTCTAAAAAGTTTTACATGTTCTAACGTAATTCCTGTACGTTGAATCCGAAAATGATATCCATTTTTCTCCATCACGTACAGATGTTTTCACAAAATATCATATGTACTTTTATATATGTGAATAATTTTCATTGAAATCGGGTAACATTTTGTTTTCCTTAAATTGTTGACAATCACTGGCTGTAGATTTCTCTAGACCAATCGCGACGTCAGAATCTTATCGATCGTTCTAGAACCCAAACATAATAAAAATGTTCATTATGGTACACGAAATAATAATTTGATCTAAATAAGAATTGTTTTTTCTCCTCGCTTTGTAAGAAATCTTTACTTGATAGAAAAAAAAAGAATATTATTTTCGAAATCTGCGTAGCTGAATTATGGAAAATCAGTTATTAAAACTAAAACAACTTTTATGAAGTTTAAATTCGCAGGCCTGTGTAGTTTGCTATTTGAAGACGCATATCTGCAAATGACAGATTTTCCGTGCAATTTAATATATGTATAGCAAAATATAAAGACACGATATGAGTACTTACTTTTTTTGTGTGTGGACTAACCAGCGTAGGCCTTATACAATCTGTCCAAGAAATATCAAAAGTCAAAAATTTCAAGTTGTTTCGAGAGAAAGTTACATCATCTGATTCCATGTACCCATTTCCTCGCCGGATCTCACTGAATGTGGTTGTATAACAAATTAATTTATATTTAATTAAACTGTACGAACAAATCGTTAATTTAGACTTCAGACATTCCTGTGGTCCAGGTTGTCTAGAGGAAGATATATTGAAAACACACATATATAAATTAAAGAAACAATGTAAATTGTCTATTATATATTTTACATATACATCAGGTCACTAGATATTTGGATCAATATCGAGATGAGCAGTCACGTTTTCGAATCCAAGACAAGTTGGACTGCGGTATTTACGGATCTCCGAATTACTCCACACGGACTTGTAAAGGAATTGATAAAAAAATACATTAGTTGTTTCAGGTCTCTAAACAAATATTTTACGAGCTCTTAGGATAGACGAGTTGCGAGAAACAAAGTAGTCTATGTGTCCGTGACGTAGCTTCTCTGTTCTATGTGTGCGTGACGTAGCTTCTCTGTTCTATGTGTGCGTGACGTAGCTTCTCACGGACACATAGAACAGAGAAGCTACGTCACAGACACATAGAACAGAGAAGCTACGTCACGCACACATAAAACAGAGAAGCTATGTCACGGACACATAGAACAGAGAAGCTACGTCACGGACACATAGAACAGACGTAGCTTCTCTGTTCTATGTGTCCGTGACGTAGCTTCTCTGTTCTATGTGTGCGTGACGTAGCTTCTCTGTTCTATGTGTCCGTGACGTAGCTTCTCTGTTCTATGTGTCCGTGACGTAGCTTCTCTGTTCTATGTGTCCGTGACGTAGCCTCTCTGTTCTATGTGTCCGTGAAGTAGCTTCTCTGTTCTATGTGTCCGTGACGTAGCTTCTCTGTTCTATGTGTGCGTGACGTAGCTTCTCTGTTCTATGTGTGCGTGACGTAGCTTCTCTGTTCTATGTGTCCGTGAAGTAGCTTCTCTGTTCTATGTGTTCGTGAGGTAGCTTCTCTGTTCTATGTGTCCGTGACGTAGCTTCTCTGTGAATGACGGATATATTTTCGTTTCTTTGACGCAAGTTATCAATAAATCGTAGTTAGTTGATCATTGTTAAAATCAAAGCTACAGAATGGGTTAACTGGGCTGTGCCCAACATGGCTATCGAAACCAAATTTTTAGCGTTCTAAGCCTTTTTTTATATTGGGATTGCTATAGCTTTTTTTTTTACTTCCTCTGGAGAAGCTTCTGTTGTTGTAATATTAGGTCGTCAAGAAATTAATGTCGCTTTTTTTTTAGATGAAAAAACCCGAACAACTTATGTATCAAAACAAAACATTTATCAAATGAAATAGTTTCCATTCTTATTGATGGTGCTTTTCCATTTTACACTCATCTTGTTAATGCCCTCATTAAAGAAATCACTTGGCTTTGAAGCAAAAAACATATGGATCTCCTCTTTAACACCTTCCACATTTGCATATACTGTTTTATATATTGTTTTATATACTGTTTTATCTATTGTTTTATATACTGTTTTATATATTGTTTTATATACTGTTTTATATATTGTTTTATGTATTGTTTTATATACTGTTTGTATATTATTTTATGTATTGTTTTATATATACTGTTTTATATATTGTTTTATATATTGTTTTATATATTGTTTTGTATATTGTTTTACATACTGTTTTATATACTGTTTTATATATTGTTTTATGTATTGTTTTATATATTGTTTTGTATATTGTTTTATATACTGTTTTATATACTTTTATATATTGTTTTGTATATTGTTTTATGTATTGTTTTGTATACTGTTTTTATATATTGTTTATATACTGTTTTATATATTGTTTTGTATATTGTTTTATATACTGTTTTATATATTGTTTTATGTATTGTTTTGTATACTGTTTTTATATATTGTTTATATACTGTTTTATATACTGTTTATATTGTTTTATATACTGTTTTATATATTGTTTTATGTATTGTTTTGTATACTGTTTTTATATATTGTTTATATACTGTTTTATATATTGTTTATATTGTTTTATATTGACCTGTTATACCGACTAAAGTAATAAAACAATATATATTCATCTAATTTACTATTTCACATCCATATCTCAGTCAGAATTAATATATCTACTTTACACATCATTAATTCAACCTATTTAAATTTATCCCTAAAACTTCTTATGTTTATGTGTAATAATTTCATTTGATTATTTCAACCAGAACTAAAAAACAAAACATTTCTGTTACGTCTGAGAAAATTGAAACATCTTTATTTCATTCGCCATTGTATTGTATTTTATTATTTAAATCCTTTGTGATTTTCTCGTAAACACTTATCCCTTCTTTTACCCACGTAGTGTTTGAGAAACCTCAAGTTACGATCGTGTGTATTAAACATGAAACGCTTGTACTCACGCTATCTGTATCGAAACCCGGTTTCTAGCGTTGGTAAGTCCGCAGACACACCGCTGTGCCACTGGAGGATTATCCTGAATGAAAAAGAAGATCCATGGAACGATTAATCGATTATTTCGAAATGTTACGTCATAATCTGATTACGTGATTCCCCAGCCATTTGACGTCATAATCTGATTACGTGATTCCTCAGCCATTTGACCTCAAACAAATAAATTGACGTCGTCTAACTGAGTAAAACATTTCAGACAATAACCTTTATTTCATAAGAAGAATTTTATATAGCTTTTAGTATTATTATTATTTTTTTTTAATT
>NW_013675621.1:19045-20264 GCF_000517525.1 Limulus polyphemus
TTTTTTTTTTTTTTTTAATTCAGTGTCAATTTTTATTTTACAAACTATTGACTTTCTTGGTTAAAAAATACCTCAATTGATTTCAAGTTAAAAACACAATCGACTATAGATCGTGTTACCACAAGATTACAAAATTAAATTAAGCAAAACATAATATTTTGAAATGTATCTTAGTTTTAAAACTAAGCAGTTTGGCGTTTTAGTTCTTGACACTCCTATATGGGGGTCATCTAGAAACAGCATAAACTGGTAACGTTTTAAACAGCAGATTGGCGTTTTTAGTGCTCGACACTCCTGTATGGGGGTCATCTAGAAACAGCATAAACTGGTAACGTTTTAAACATCAGATTGATGTTTTTAGTGGTCGACACTCCTGCATGGGGGTCATCCAGAAACAGCATAAACTGGTAACGTTTTAAACAGCAGATTGATGTTTTTAGTGGTCGACACTCCTGCATGGGGGTCATCCAGAAACAGCATAAACTGGTAACGTTTTAAACAGCAGATTGACGTTTTTAGTGCTCGACACTCCTGCATGGGGTCATCTAGAAACAGCATAAACTGGTAACGTTTTAAACAGCAGATTGGCGTTTTTAGTGCTTGACACTCCTACATGGAAGGCCATCCAGAAATAGCATAAAGTGGTAACGTTTTAAACAGCATATTGGCGTTTTTAGTGCTCGACACTCCTGCATGGGAGTCATCCAGAAACAGCAAAAACGGGTAACGTTTTAAAAAGCAGATTGACGTTTTTAGTGCTCGACACTCCTGCATGGGAGGCCATCCAGAAACAGCATAAACTGGTAACGTTTTAAACAGCAGATTGATGTTTTTAGTGGTCGACACTCCTGCATGGGGGTCATCTAGAAACAGTTCAAACTGGTAACGTTTTAAACAGCAGATTGGCGTTTTTAGTGGTCGACACTCCTGCATGGGGGTCATCCAGAAACAGCAAAAACTGGTAACGTTTTAAACAGCAGATTGGCGTTTTTAGTGCTGACACTCCTGCATGGGGGTCATCCAGAAACAGCAAAAACTGGTAACGTTTTAAACAGCAGATTGGCGTTTTTAGTGCTGACACTCCTGCATGGGGGTCATCCAGAAACAGCAAAAACTGGTAACGTTTTAAACAGCAGATTGGCGTTTTTAGTGCTGACACTCCTGCATGGGGGTCATCCAGAAACAGCAAAAACTGGTAACGTTTTAAACAGCAGATTGG
>NW_013675622.1:0-2831 GCF_000517525.1 Limulus polyphemus
GTCAATAATACTTCTGACTGCAGTTCAATTACTCACTGTCTCCACACACATTACATTCCCTTCTTTTATATACCAGCCTACCCTATATCTAGCAATTACTTGAGCATTCCTGAAAGAACAAGATAGTTCTAGAAACTAGAGGGCGCCACAGTGGTCATGTGACTCGCTGACGCAACAATACTTTTTCCTACATCATACATTTTAACTTGTGCTACAGAATAGATTTATAGGAAGAAATTATATGAATAAAGGATAGATCTACATAAAGTTCGACTTTTTAACAGCTTTTTTAAAGTTTACATTGTTTATTTATAATGGCTCGTTTGTTTGTTTGATTATAGTTAAGCAAAAAGTTACCCAATGGGCTATCTGTGCTCTGCCCATCACGGGTATCGAAACTCGGTTTGTAGCGCTGAAAGTCTGCATACATACCGCTGTGCTACTGGGGGGTGGCTATTTAAAATTTTACCTCAACGATTTTCAGCCATTAATGAATAAATAATGACTCCTTAAATAATCGTCATGATGTTTAGCTTGTTGCTAAGCGTGAAGCAATATATTTGTATTATGTATTATAAAATAATAGGAATAAAAACAGGAATAAAAACCCACTTTTTTTACGTTATCAATCCTAATACTAACCGTTGAATCACAGGGGCAAATGTGGATAACATTTTAGCATCCCGTGAGTTTATTTTTCATGTGATTTTTATATTTTATTGACTGGTATGGACAATGTTGCAGGCAAAACACAAATGTTATGCTCATAATATGAAGTGTTTCAAAAATTTGGAAAATAGAAAAAAACAAGATTTGTTTTCTACATTATTTTCAAGCAAAATAGATACTGCTCCTTAACCTCAGTTTTTGGGAATTAAAAAATATATTTAGATATAACGACAGCAAGAGATAGGTGTAATTATTCTAACTAGACCATCACCTAAAACCTCAATAGTTATCTTATATAAGAATTTAATACTGACATTAACTATAGTTTTAACTTTGTTTTCAAAGGAGCCAAAACAGAGAGATGAAAAAGAGAGAAATATTCCTAGATGAAGGTGTAAAATGCAAAAAGCCACGAGGCCGAGGAAAATATTTTGAAAAATATAATTTAAACAGTGTAGTTGAAACCAGTGTAACTCTATATATAAAAAAAAACATTAATGAAACAAATATCTACCCATCAAAATTTTGTGAATAATATTACCAACAACAACAAAGTGTTCTCTGTCTTTATTACAGGGAGTTTTTAGTAATGTTCATAAATAAATTACATTTTTTATTAAAATTTCCACAATTTGGGTGCAAAAATTATATAAGTGAATGTAAAATACATTTACTTGAGTCTTTGTGTTATTCAGTAAGACTGAGAAATAAATATAATTAATAACTTATAGTTTGTTGGCGTTAAAAGAGAGTGTGCTATTCAAAAATGACAGAATTTGAAGCAAGACATCTACTTAAGAGTGAAAGTAACATTTAACTTGACTATAGCGAATTAAATATACTTTTCTTACGTTCTTAGTTAATATGAAATAGCTAGCAGCTAGTTTGACGAATAAAGTAGTAATACTAATAGAGGAATATATTTTGATTTTTATGTGAAAAAGGCCTCTGTTGAGAAAGCAGTTAAAGAGGCATGGAATTTTTACTTATCAATATGAAAGTTGCGCTCGAACAAATCATTTTCTTGAAAGTGTATGGCATTGACTGCATTATATACTACACCTAGCCATAGGCCTATCTTTTTTACTAGTCTCAGTAAAACCTTCGTTTAATTGCTACAGGTATGTCAGAGACAGACTAGCTAAACGTGAAAGAGGAATTTTTCTCACCTGACAAGTCACCATTTGGACTAACAGTTCTTTGAAAATTACTAATTTTATAGTTTTAAAATATTTCAAGCAATCAAATTATTTTTTTGTGAAGCAACTGCAAATATTTTGATGTTTAGATAACCCTTTTCCAGTCTGCATGGTGATATAGTGCTCTTCTATCAGTGGAACTTACGCCTATGACTAGCTGAAGCTAATTTTTCGTTTTTTAAGGGGTAAGTCGATAGGGTCTATCTGGACTCGTAACAAATCATATTTTATGGCGAAGGAAATGTTTACAATAATTTACTTAAGTCTATTGGATGGCTCCGTCCGTAATACATTAGTAAATTAATTAAGGTAAAGCCGACTAAAGAAATAGGATTACGCAATCAAAGTATGCTTATCGGTTCAGCGACGTACAACTTTTGGCCTGAATTTGAAATATTCAATAAAACTTGAGAGAGCTTTGTCTCTATTCGAAAGAAAATAAACTCAAACGTATAACAACGGTGCAGTAGCAGACGACACATGCTAATAAGCTGCGCACACTCGTACTTTGCTAGGGATTGTGGGAATTTTAGCATTTCCTTGGGGTTGCAAGTCTCTTTGCAGCAAATAAATTTCATGTAGTCCCTAGAATGAAAGTTTTTGTTTGATATTTTGAATTTAATTTTAAGATAAATGGGTTAAGCGCTATGAATTTGAAAATAAAAATTTCGTAAGTTCTCGACAATTCGAAGCCGCGCCGAACGGGAATGGAAGATGGTGTAGCTATTGCGAAGAAGCATTGCCGGATTTAGACTTGGTGAATCCCTAAGCTATATAAAGCTTGGAGGCCCCTTGTTAAAAAGTTAGAACAGAAGGTCTCAGAAAAGTTGCGTATCAAAACAGAACCTTGGGTCGCCACAAAAAAAAAAAAAAAATATTTAATAGCAAGGTATTAAAAGTAAAAAAATATATATATATTTATCATTTGGCTGGCTTGATCTCTCTCATAGATAAAATTTTAAA
>NW_013675622.1:3306-12118 GCF_000517525.1 Limulus polyphemus
ATTTGGCTGGCTTGATCTCTCTCATAGATAAAATTTTAAAAGCAAAAAAAAAAAAAAAAATTGAAATTTTGTGAGGCCCTAAGTTGTAGCTTGTTTAGCTTATGCCTAAATCCGGAACTGGGAACAAGAACCTGTAGTATGTGTGTATATGCAAATATTTGAAATTTTATAGGAGTCTATGTATAACTTAAGAAGAACTTATTTTGCTTTAAGGATTAGAGGGGAGAGGTTTGATGACGTAATTTACTCTGTTTGGTTCTAAAAGATGGGGAGTTTAAAAGTAACTTATTTTACGGTTATTTATAAATTCATGAAATTTTAAAGGGAAAAAAAGAGCTTATTAGTCTATAAAGGATGCCCTTTCCAGCTCCCAACTATAACCACTCCTTATTATTCTTGTATTTATCCAATCTTTTCTTGAACTTGATTGAATTTTCTGCCTCCACCACCCTTGAAGGCAGCTCATTACAAAAGCCAACCACCCTGTATGAAAAGTAATACTGTAAACTACAGACAACTCCTACGGTGCCAAAATTTTAATTTATGATCCCTTGGCCTATTGTTTTCTCTGCTAAACACAAAAAAGTTTGGTATATCTATATTATCAATACCCTTAATAATCTTAAACACTTCAATCAAATCCCCTCTAACCCTTCTCCTGTTTAGAGAAAACAAGTTTAGAGATTTTAGTCTCTCATAGGACAATCCCAGGTATCATCATAGTGGCTTTTCTCTGAACTTTCTCCAACAGCTCAATGTCCTTCTTGAGGAAGGGAGCCCAAAACTGTACACAGTACTCTAAATGAGGCCTTATAAGTTATCTATACAGTGAAACATTAATATCCATTGTCTGGTATTCATTATTTCTATAGATGCTACCCAAAATCTTATTAGCCCTATTGATAGCTACAGTATACTGTTTTTGGTCACAACATCAAGATCTTTTTCTTCAAACACTGTATTTAATGTATTCCCAAGTAAATTGTAACAATAATTTGAATTGTGAGAGCCTACATACATCACCTTACATTTTGGATGGTTAAACATCATATGCCACATATTGGCCCACTGTATCAAATGATCTAAATCTCCCTGTAAGTGGGCAGCACCTTTGATACAGTAAGCCACCCAAAAAATCTTAATGTCGTCTGCAAACTTAAATAACTTGTTAATCATTCCAAAGTAACTATCATTAATATAAATCACAAACAGCAGGGGATCCAGAAGAGGGCACTGAGGCACACCACTTGTAACTTTGATCCAGATAGATCTAACTCCATTTATTTCTACTCTCCAGCCAATTTTATATTGAATTTAATAACATTTCCCCCACACCCACAGATTTCATTTTTGTAACAAGTCTTTTGGAAGGCACCTTATGAAATGCTTTTTGAAAGTCAAGGTAAACCACAGTATTTTCTTCATCAATGCTTGCAGTTAAATCCGCAAAGAATGCCAGAAGATTTGTTAAACAAGATCTTCCCTTAGTCAAACCATGCTGGCTAACATTAGCCAACTTCCAATCTTCTAATACTCTTCCATTACTCAATGGCCTATAAAAAGTACTAGCTAGTGGTTCACAAATATAATCTTTAAGTTCCTTTAAAACTCTATGATAAAAGTTGTCTAGTACAGGAGACTTATAAAGTTTTAGGTTTCCAAACTTTTCTTTTACAATTTCAGAACATAAAATGATATCTTTTACATCAATATTTTCCCTATACATTAAGTGATCTGGTTGAAGCATGATACTTGTATATTCCTTTGTAAAAACCGAAGAGAACATATAATTTAATAAGTTTACCATCTCATAATCTTCTAAGATCAACTCCCCACTATCATTTTTAAAAGGCCCAATCCCCATACTGACATTTTGCTTACCCATCATATACCTAAAGAATTTCTTATTGTTTGATTTAACTCTCTCAGCCAACCCTCTTTCATATACAGTGTTTGCCCTTTTAACTTCATTTTTAACCAGCTCTCTTGATTTCATATAGTTCTTCAATATGATCTCTTAAACCTTTACTAAACCATATTGGCTTGTTCCACTCTGTTACATTTTTTTTTCTGTAGGAAATATGTATGTTCTGTATGCATATCAGTTTCCCCACATCTGTTCAAGATCCCCTCCCAACTTTTTAATCCAATCTACAAAAGCCAGGTCATGTCTCATTCCATCAAAATTGGCTTTCCTGAAATTTGGAATTGGGGTACTATTCTTCCTCAGTTCTACATGTAGTAAAATGTCAAACCCAATAGTGCAATGGTCGCTTGTACTTAAATTCTCACCAACCAAAACACTGTCTATCATATACACATTGGATGCTAATATTAAATCGAATGTAGCTTCCTCTCTTGTTGGTTCCATCATCAGTTGGTGTATAAAAGTATGCTGAACAATTTCCAAAAACCTAACCCCATCACTATCAGACTCAAAATTTTCCCCATCACTACCCATTAAGTTAAAATCTCCCATAATAACATCTTTTTTTCAAATACCATTGTGATCTCATTATACAGTTTCTAATTAACTTGCACACTCTGACCTGGTGGCCTATAACAAATCCCAATTACGAGACTTCTCTCTTTATATCCACTGACACTACACCTGCTTTGAACTCATCAATTTTATTTCTAATACCAATAGCATTATAATAGTAACAATTAATTATATATTTTAAAATATGTTCAAGTTTTCCTGTCAGTTATATTTCCTATTTTACTAATATCATAGCCCTCACCTCTTTCTTGCCCTAGTTTAAATCTACCACTACAGCCGAGTTAATAGCTCTTGCTAACATGCTAGGCCTTGCTTTCTTTAAGTGTGAGCCATCCGTTCCAAAAATATTAACTTTCCCATTAAGATTATCCCACAAATTCAACCAGCCTATTTGCTCATCCCTACATATTAATCTAAGCCTGGCATTTAATCTTAGTAAATAATCGAAACTGTGAATAACAATTGAAATAGTGTGAGAGTGAAGATATAATCTGACATAATATGATTCTTGAGGAGTTATGTATGGTCATATAGATTGTATTGGTAATTCATTATTACTGCCAATATTACTTTTAAATCAGAGAAAAATGCCTATTTAATTACATCACAGAGATAAAAGGTTACCAAATTCAAAGCTTGTTTATGCTATAGCTAGCTTGCTTATGCAATTTAATGCCAGGCAAAAACACAGCTGAACTATGATTTAGAAAAAAACAAACCTTCAGTAAAATTATTGTTTATTGTGCTCAAAAACTATTGAGTAACATTAATAATGAGCTGTTTCTTAGTTGGTTTGTTACTGTTCATTTATTATTCCTTCTATTGTTTAGTTTAGTTATTGCTAACCCACTTTCTCAGGCTCACATTACTAAAAGCTGGGTTTTGATTCCCATGGTGGGCACAGTACAGATGGCCCATTGTATAGCTAAGTGCATAATAACAAATACTTTCTACCTGAAGTATGTTGAATTTGAGTATGTTAGTATTGAGAAATTAACACAAGCTTCCACTAGCAGTGACATAGAGATATTAATATTGTGAAAGATTATTTAATTAGCAAGATGTAACCTTATGGTCTAACCACTAAATAAAAGGCCTTCCTTGCTCTTGGCCTGGCATGGCTAGTTGTTTAGGGTGCACAACTAGCAATCTGTAGGTTCAAATCCCTGTCCCACCAAACATGCTTGCCCTTTCAGCTGTGGGATCATTATTATGTGATGGTCAATCTTTACACATGGCCAAGTTGCAAAAAGGAGTGAATTTTTAAAACTAAAAAAATTATTAACTTGAAGATTTTTAGAGTGAGAACTTTCTTTTTCTTAAGCTTTTCAATTAATGAATGAACTTTCTGATGGATTTGAAAGCTGCAACTTAAAATCTGAATAATAATAATTGTACAATGAAAAAAACAAGTAATAAGAATAAGTATATGCAATTATGTTTAGATTGATGCAAAATATATTACTTTAAGGTACAGCATTTCATATTGTTTCCTTTTCCTGAGATTAATATATTATCCCTCTTTGTTGTTCACTACCTTAGGCCATGACTACATGCAGTAAAACACCTCTTTGAAACCTTAAAGAAAACAAAAGTAATTTTTTGGTTTACTCTCTTCAAGTATAAGTTTAGACATTGTCCGCAGTGGATTATAACTTATTGTTGATTGCAGGAAATGTTCAATCACAATACAGGTAAACACCATTGTTTCAAAAATGCTACTAAATTCTGTGCACCACTAACAGCTATTACCTTGTGCATACTGTCTTGTAAATTCCTGTGCATGTCACAATCTATGAATAAAGATCCCACTCCAACATGTATTGCATCAACGTATAATACCCTTAAGCACCATAACATGAAAATAGACCTATTCTTTTTTTGGCACTGCTTGTCTTCAGATATGTTTTTTTTTTAGGATTGATGTACTAGAATTTTTATACATATTGCCTTTACCTTTTGTTCATATTTGTTGTGTAGTCTTTCTTTTTTTAATAATGTTGATTATATTACAGAACAATATTAAATTTTACACTTATTAGTTAGAACTCTCATTTGAATTATTTTAATTTTAATTTTCTTGTCGTCCAGCATTTACATTTTTGGGATACATGTCCCATTGTCTGTTCCCATTGTGTAATCCAACATGGGGTTTGGTCCAGTACACTTTAAGGATGTCATTAGGCCTTATTCACCATTGCCATATCTGGTTCATTTTCTTCATAACTAATTACATAAAAAAATAAGAAAAGGGACCAACATAACATCAGTTTTGTGGTTTAACTGGATTATCCATTCATGTTCCTACATTTCTGACATCATTCGAGGTTTTTAGTGCTCTTTTGCAGGTGTCATCCAATGGTGTAATGGTACTGGAAATTATACTAAATGATATTATTGTCATTGTGCATCATATTGTTGTTTTTATTCTGATCGTAGATCCAGGATTCCAGACTTTATGACTTCAACTGACCCTACTATATCTATTATGTATTTCACCACTGTTGGATTCCACAAGTATATGCCATTTTCTATTTATCCAGGAAATTTTTGCTGATTTTGGAGTCCCCTTGTAGCATGAGCCTTCTTGGCCTAGTTCTTTTCTTTCAATTTAAGATCTCCTATTTTTCCTTCTCTTATCTTCATCTCTTGCTCATCTTCTTAGTTCACTCCCATGCTTCATATTCATTTGGTGTAAGAAAAGGAAAAACAATATTCAAGTATTTTATATAACAAAAAGAAAAAAACTATACTAAGCAATAAATTATATGCTAATTGATAAACAAAATACTTAACATAATGTTTTGGGACAACATGGGACTTATTGGGGTGCTACTATCAGGTGAGGTCTACCGCCATATGTCGCCTATAGCGTGAGGTCTACCGCTGCATTATCCATCCCTCATGGATATCACACAATTCCATACATTTATTTTAGCGATAAACACTTAATTTGATACATTTTTATACATGTTTGATAGACCTGGGTAGGCGACATATGGCGGTAGACCTCACGCTATAGTAGCACCCTTATTGGTCCATCTCGGCTGTTCCATCCTCTAAACTAAATTTTAATATTTTTTTTTAAATCTTAAACACAGCCCTTATCATTCATATACTTATCAAGCTTTTTCTTAAACTCACTTAAATTTACCACCTCTACAAATCTGAAAGAAACCCATTCCAAAGGTCAACCACCCTGTTAGAAAAATGAATGTCTTGGTTGAAGATGACTCCTACCTTGTCCAAATTTGTGTCCCCTAGTCCTACTATTTTCACTGTTAAATATGAAAAACGATAATTCATCAACACTATTAATTCGCTTTACAATATTGAACACCTCAATTAGCTCCTTCCTAACTCTTCTTTTTTCAAAAGAAAACAATTTGAGAGATTTCAGCCTCTCCTCATATGACAACCCCTCCATCCCAGGCACCATTCTAGTAACCCTTTCCATTAATTCAATGTCTTTCTTAAGGTAAGGAGCCCAAGACTGAACACAATATTCCAAATGTGGCCTAACCAGTGACATGTACAGTGAAATTATAACCTCTTTAGACTTGTATTCAATATTTCTGTAGATATAACCTAAGATTATATTTCATACGATCCTATTATATTTAATTGTGATTTCCTACTATAACAGGATATAGTAGGGTATGTGATGTGAATTGGAGGTAAGTCTAGGCCTAGAACAATGTGAGAAAATAGATAAAGCATTGAATGCAAAACGAGTAAAAGTCATTCAGGAATGAAATGCACTAGCACAATAAAAATTATAGGGAGCATGTTTACATTAGAATGGAGCAGCTATATATTTAGAATTTGATTAAATTAAAAAAAGAAATGAAGGAAAACACCAGCAAAAGAGAGAGAGAATAAGGTAGGATTCAGGAAATGGAGGAATGGAAAAGAATAAGAAACTTCAGCACTGATAAATAACACAATGAATTAGAGTGAATGCTTAAATGTATAGTGTAGCATATGTGTAGAATGTAAAAAATAAATGGCAAACAACTAAACTAAAGGATGAATATATTTCAAGGATATTCCAAAATATTAATCCCTTCCTTGTCAATCTTTTTATTTTGCTTCTTGATAAGTTATACTTATATATTAATGAAATAAAAGTTATTTTGTGACTATTATATTTCTGTGTAAATTGTACTAAATTAATTATTACATAATTAGATTTTAAAGTGATGTGTATTATTTCAGTGAAACTACAATAAAGATTAGGTATGCTTTTCTCCAGTGTTTGTTACATAATTCAGAATAAATCTAATGGATATCAGAACAAATAGCATGTTGAATGCCATCTATTGAGCTCTGAATGTAATACACGATAACATGTGATTACAAATGGGTAAATATTAAAAATACAGAAAGAAATGGCAAGTATTTTGTGAAACAAGGAAAGTGCTTAAGTTCTGTGCCAAATCACAAGGAGACAAGGTGTGGTTGTATAATCCCAGGAAGACCAAAGGGAAGTCTCCTAAGTTGTCATCTCCATGGGAAGGCCCATATAACTTAGTGGATCATCTATCAGACGTGACTTTCCGAATTGGATATGGTCGGCAAGGTAAGCTAAAGGTGGCGTTATCACGGTCCAGGACATTTCAGTTGGAACGAAGTGTCACCTGAAAAAACCACTGTAGAAGAAGAAACACTACCCGGTTTTGAGAAGGGAAACAGTGAAACACTTAATGAAGTTACTACCACTGATGTGACTGTTACCGATAATAGGACATTTCCTGATGGAGCAGATGAACCCCACGTGAAGCAGAAGCCAACGAGACGGAGACCAGTATGGAAGAAGATACTTCCTGTAAAATTAAGATATTTTGTTGAATTTTAAATTGTGTACATTTAATTAAGTTATTGTTAATTATCTGTCGGTTTAATGTAAGTAGCTATTGTTCGAGAGGAACAATACTAAGGAAGGGGCAGTGTTACGACAGCGGAAGTCGCGCGATGCTTGGAGCATGTGCTGGAGTTCTGGAAAGATCAAGGAACCTGTTGAACATCCTAGCGTTTGCTAGACTCGCGTTTTTATAGTATATAAGGCAGCAAATAAAGTGACGGCAATAGTTGAATTGCAAACAGAGAGATATATAGACAGATAATCGAGTCAAGCCGTAAGTAAAGTGTATGAATCGTTGTGAATTATAGCGTGTGTTTAAGTTAAATTGACTGTGGAAATTAAGTGTACTGCAAAGTTGAACTGAAAAATAATAAACTAGTTTTATTTAGGAAAGGACTTGTATCGCTGAAGTTCTTTGGAAAGAATTTCTACGAAACATTAACAAACGACCAAAGACGTAACAATAGTAATGCACTATGTCTTAAATGGAGAAACTGGGGAATGAAAGGGAAGTTATTTTATCTCAGCATGAATATTAGCTTTAAGAGATCTGATGATATATGGCTTTGTCATAACATTGGCAACTAGTTAATAAAGTTTGAGGGTGTATATGTATAAATATGTACAGCAAGCAAACATATTCTGAAATACTGAAAAACTGAGGTAATGTAAATGTTTAGGAGGAGTTTGAACTTCAAACAGCAATTTTCTAAGAAGAATTTAGCTCTAAGCTAGTTCAATTGTGAGAGAATGATGAAAATGCAATTTAAGGGTGCAATATAAAAGGATAAATTGCTTTCAGTTCAAGCTAAAGGCTCAAAAACATATCTAAACTGATTATAAAAAGGATGTATTTATAAGGAGAAGCCAAGTAGGAGGGTCTTTCTCTTTTGTTGATTCTTCCAACTAAGCTATAGATGAAAGCTTCTTCCTTGGTGAGAGAGCATCTATGTTCAGTGACACAAGGAGTGGGAGGTTTACAGTATTAAGTATAGTTGATGGTCTCTCTCATGAGTGTTTGAAGAGCTAGAAATGTTTTATTGTCCAAGAAAGAATATGATTCTGAGTTCAGAATACTGTTTGTTAGTCTACGAGATCTTTGAATTTAGTGAGAGAAGTTTAAAATGTTTTTCAGGAAATGCTAACTTTCATTGTTTGCATTTTAGGTTTCTGCTCTTTGTTTTAAAAGCTTAGAAGCTCAAAATTCTCAACTGTTTATTCTTGGTCTGTGTTTGCTAGATCCTAGGTTGGACAAAGATATTTTAGTGCTAAATAAATATAAGGAAACAAAATAGGTAAATGCACAATACCATGTAAAGTAATTTACAATAAAGTTTAAATCCACACTAATGGAACAAGAAACTTATAGGGAAACTGGTTTCCATTTAAATTTGGTATTGTTTCGTTAGTGTGGATTTAAACTTTATTGTAAATTACTTTACATG
>NW_013675622.1:13084-18426 GCF_000517525.1 Limulus polyphemus
AGGTCTACAGGGCTAGGTTCAGGACGAGAGTTTGTGCTAAAGGGGAGAGCCTGCAAGAGCTGGCACAGGATTTGGAAAGTATGGCACACAAGGCCTACCCAACTGTGCCACCCGATCTCCTCAAGTTGTTGCAGAGGGATCAGTTTGTGGATGCCTTGGACAGTCCACAACTGAAGATACAAGTAAAGCAAGCACACCCCTCTACTGTGCAGGATGCAATGGCCAGAGCTCTTGAATTCGAATCCTACATGAAGTCCAACACAGACGTACCAAGGTTGGTACAGTCACCAGAATTCAAGGCCAGAAAAGGTCAGATTTCAGAGAGGTTTGAGGGAATTTGCTGGCACTGTAACAAACCTGGGCAAAAGAAAGCTCAATGCTGAAAACTTCAACACATGGAAGATGCCATGGCAGGAAAGGCTGCAACCCAGAAAGGTTGTTGGAACTGTAGAGAGCAAGGACATATGAGGAACCAGTGTAAGAAGAATATTACCAATAAGTCAGCCTCAAGAAAACCATTAGTGGTTCATGTTGATGGACGCCTACCAACCCCCATTGTGAAAGTCCCAACAGCTAAGTGTAAGATGCCAAGCACACATAGTGTCTACGTGACAGGAAAGCTGGATGGCCAAAGGTGCAACTTTGTCATAGATTCTGCATCTCAACAAACCCTTGTGAGTATCAATGTGCTGGATCACAAAGGAGTACCAGAAGCTGTACAGAAGCTCTGTGGTGTGACAGGGCATTATGCAAGGTTGTTGGGACCAGTGTGGGTAACTATTGAGCTCATAGGCATGAAGGACAGACACAAAGTATACTTGGCTGACATTGAAGGAAGTACATTTGTGTGGTGATGGATTATTTCACCAAGTGGCCTGAGGCACATGCAATACCAAATCAGGAAGCTACAACTGTATCTTCGGCTATTAGTGATTTCTTCTTCAGATTTGGTATGCCATACGAACTGCATTCGGATCAAGGCCGTAACTTTGAATCAGCTGTGTTCCATAAATGCTGCAAGTTGTTTGGTATACAAAAGACCAGGACAACATCACTCCACCCACAGTCTGATGGGATGGTAGAAAAGTACAATTGGACAGGAATTGGTAAGGTTTTGTAATAGCTGCCAAGATGACTAGGATGTCTTTCTCCCTCCACTGTTGATGGCCTATAGAACAGCAGAGCATGAAACCGCTGGATACTCTCCAGCAAATTTGATGTTTGGTCGGGAACTTCAGTTGCCAGTAGATCTGTTAATAGGACGCCCACCTTATGAAGAGTTGCCTGAAAATGTGTCAGAATTCGTGAAAGTGTTATTGGAAAGGATGAATAATATTCACCATCAAGTATATTGGAAACAAACCTGTATTACGCAACTTTTTGTTACATTTCAATAATGTTTCACCTCACAAACTTTCATCGATGACCTCGTAAACTTCCATTATTTTAAACCAGAGTGTTCATATTAAATCCTACAGCCATTAGATTAAACAAGATTATTTAAAAATTTAATATAAAAAGAGGGAAAAGGGATCTTCAAACAAATACAGAAACAAGATAGATAACTTAAAGTGAAAATGCAATCGCAAAACAATCAACCAAGTTAAAGTTTGAGACATGTGCTGATATTATTTCCTCAAGCTACATATACTTAATTTGACTCTCTTCAATATTACAAGTTTTAGATATGGAGACAAAATAGGGATTTGTAGCTTAAGGAAATAATGTCAACACTATGTCTCAAACCCTAAGCTTGTTTGTTTACCTTTTTTAGCGATTGCATTTTCACTTTGAGCTACCTATCTTGTATTTGTTCGAAGATCCCTATTCTCTCTTGGACATAAATCTGTATAATAGCAATAATGTCCTATTTGAAACAGTTTAGTCTAATAAAATTCGTAGTTGGTGTATGGTCACTCTGGTGCATCATGATAAACATACTGAATGCTGTGTATATACTTGTAAAATGTACATAGCTACTATATATATTGTTACGACAGCGGAAGTCACGTGACGTTAGTAACACGTCATGAGCTTCTAGAAAATTCATGTCCCTTCGTGAAGCCTCGAGTGTTTACTAGATATGCGGTATTCTTGTACATAAGACCGCCAAGAAGTGACGCCAACAATCTGAGTTGAATTGCAGACAGAGATAGAGACGGACAATTGGGTCGAGCGTGTGAGTCATTCGTTGTGAATTATAGTGTTTGTTTAAGTTCTAGTGTGACTTTCAAAGTTGTATTGAGAAAGAATAAACTAGTTTTGTTTAAGAAAGGACTTGTGTCACTAAAGTTTTATTGGAAAGAAATTATAGGGGAAATTAACTAACGACCAGAGACGTAACAATATATTATAGCCTGTAGCTATACGGGGAGTCCATAAACTCTGGATTGGAGGGACAATTGAACAATACTGAAATGGTGCATAAGCTTGGTTTTGTGCATGTTGATTAGTACTTATATCTACATACAAAACATTGAGGCTACCAACTAGTGGCAAAGTGCAGACTTACAATGCTAGAAACCGAGCTTAGATACACGTGATGGGCAGAGTAAAGATAGCCGATTGTGGGCTGGCGTATTCTATTATAGGGCGTATATATGTTTTGCATATTTTAATAATGTTATCAGGTGATTTTCCCTGGGTTTTGCCTGTTAGACTTCTGCTTCACGTGGGGTTCATCTGCTCCTATTAGGATATGTCCTATTATCGGTAATAGTTACATCAGTGGTAGTAACTTCGTCAAGGGCTTCACTGTTTCCCTTCTCAAAACCGAGTAGAGTTTCTTCTTTGACAGTGGCCTTTCCAGGTGACACCTCGTCAGCGGCATTTTTTGTTCCATTGTTCACTTCATACCAACTGAAATGTCCTGGACCATGATAACGCCAAAGCCTGTTGGCATGCATCACCTTTGGTTTACCTCGCCGACCACATTTTATTCGAAAAGTTATGTCTGAGAGACGATCTACTATGTCATATGGGCCTTCCCATGGATATGACAACTTAGTAGAATTCCCTTTGGTCTTCCTGGGATTACACAACCACACCTTGTCTCCTGGTACAAAGCTGACTTCAGTAGATCTCTTATCATAACATAGCTTCATGGAATCAGCAGACGTTTTCAAGTTTGAACTCAAACGAAAATACATATCCAATAATAATTCGTATAAAATAATCTAAACTCAAAGTGATATAGGTAAATGAAATGGTAAAAGCAGACGTATGTGACTGCTTATTCTGTCGTTGGAATTCTAGTTAATTAAACCGCAGTATCTCTACACACGAAGCATACGAGCACGTACATTCTACTTCTAGAAGAGTAAACACTCCGAACTCTGTAATGAAAATATCTGCAACCTGTTATTATGTTAAAGCAACAAATGGTACACTGACTCATGAAACATATGTTGGTTGGAAAGTTCTGGATCTAAAAAAGAATTAAGTACTTCTAGCTTGGGTAGAAACACGTGTTTTGTATATCAAACTTTATACAGAAGCTTTAGAACAGAACGTAAAACTGAGTTTGAATATCAACATAAAATTATGTATCATGCCAGAACAAGGTAAAACATTGCATGAATGACATAGGAAGAGCATTTATTATTTACCTGATATCGTCAATAGCATATTTATAAAATAATCAGGAAATAAAATTTAAAAATGTAATGTATAAAAGGCGATCCAGAAGTCCATTCACGAACATATAATTATCTTATAACCATTTATGAATTGTAAGTGTTATGGAATGAGGTTTTATATCCTACCCTGTGACAATATCATTGAGGTCATAGAAGTAATCTTTTTCTAAACTTTTCTTACATACCAAGAATGTCAAATGCATATGAGGTAAATCACCTAGTAAAATATTGAAGTATTGATTTCTACATATTGCTGTTACTGGATAAAATTTATGGAAAATAAACTAAATATATCTTCCCAGATAAAATACATAGTGAACCTTGTTCAAGTTGATTTCGTTTTAGGTGCCTTTTGTCATTCTCTGGAGATAACATTTGTTCTACTCAAGTGTTATTGTTTGTTATTAAGCACAAACCCACACAAAGGATTGTTTGTGCTCTGCTCAACACGGGTATAGAAACCTGGTTTCTAGCAGTATAAGTCCGCAGACATACCACGTGCCACTGGGGGTCCTACTCAAGTGACTGGTATGGCTGTAATGTAGACAGAAGTATCCAACAATTGCATCACCTCCTGTATGTTTGATTAGAAATGATGAAATTAGTCGCTGTGAGTAAATGCGAAGTTACTTGTTAATAAGGAACATCACATATAAACAGTATGGTAGAAGATTTCATCAAGTACAGTTTGAGAAAATTGTTATAGTAAAAGTAACAGTCCATCTTGTTTTGACACTTCAACATATCAACTACTGAAGTAAATTAGTCTATACTAAAATTACTTCAGTCTATACTTCAGTAAAATTATTTTTATTGTGTAAATCAAAAAATTGTTTTTAATTGTAATTATTTATGATTTTACACAAGTGTTATAGAAGACTTTTGTAAGGCTAAGACAGTTAATCACTACCATCACAGTGTGAGGCAGGTTAGTTTACAATTAGGTTATCTTTTAGGTAAATGTATAATTTGTCTCACTCACAAGACCACTTTTGTGTATTCTGACTAACAACTGAAGGTTCTTGAAGATGACTGTTAAAATTGTGAATATTCTAGATACTGGAAACAGAACTGCCTGTATCTAGCTTTTTTTTTTCTTTAGAGTTCTCAATTGTATGTTTCCAATTATATTCTGAAATTATTGTCATGCTGAATTCACTAGTGAAAAACATTGTATTTATCTTTATTAGAAGTTGAGATAATAACAGACTTCATAAAGTATAAAGAGAACCTTTGTTAAAATTAACAAGCAGCAGTAGTACAATACTGTATATTTTATTGTGTATGTGTGTATACGTATGTACACTGAGTGGTCACAAGTAAATAGACACCTAATTTTTTCATCATTTAACTGATTTATGCTAACTAATTTGTATTCACAGAGCACTATATAAATGAAAATGGTCCGCACACTAATTATCTTGTGCTACAACATGTCTAGAAGTCAAGGTTCTCTCGAATTGTCAGATTTTGTTAGAGGAAGGATAGTTGGTCAAGCAGATGGTGGAATAAGTCAGCGGCAAATTTCGCAGAATTTGGGAATCCCGCTTTCAACAGTCAACAGAATCATCGTGCAGTTCAGGAAATACGGCAAGAAAACAACTGAGCAGCGTCTAGGTCTATCGGAGAGGACAAAAGGGGCTGTCAAGAGGAGCATCGAAATGGATCCCAGATTAACGACTGCAGAATCTGTTCAACGGATTT
>NW_013675622.1:19273-21074 GCF_000517525.1 Limulus polyphemus
CTTTAAAGTTTTAAAGAAATATATTTTATGCTTGTTCAAACTACCAGTCTTGCAATATCTTAAATAATATTAAGTCTTATTTATCTATGTATGCAGGAACTCAAAGAATGTATCGGAGAGAAATTTGCAGTAGCTCAAATGGACCTAGAGATTGTAGTCACTGAAATTATTAAGAACTGTTTCTGAAGACGTAAGTTAATAAAGTTAAAATAAACCAATACGTTAACAATAAATTAAACAACTAACTGTAAACTTGAACATCTTATGTGCTAAAAATGTATAAACATTGTTATTAACAATAACATCTAAAAAATGTCTGTAGTGTGTAATAACGTAACGTGTTGTATAACGGTTAGACGTTGTAGTAACTATTTACTTATCATAGGTTTCAGTTTAAGTATATAAAATACTATCACGATTAAAATCATACTATAAATATTATCATTAATTATTCTGTTTTTGTAACATACTAGCTTGGTACTATAATGATTCTTTTGTTCATTAGATTTGTTAATGTCATGAAACTATGTGGTTATTTATTAAAGTAGTTCTTTATATTTTATCTATTTTACTTTTAATACTTTATTCTTAAAACAAGACCAAAACACATTTAATAGAAATCAACATTTCTTTATATAAATTGATAAAGTTCCCAACATTTGAAATATTATGAGTAAAATTCAACATAAATTTACCGCAATCCCAACAAGGGACACCTTAAAGCTACCAGTCAGAATAGTAATTATATATATACACACACGTTAATTAGCATATAAATATTGCATAAAATAAAATATTTTAAATATTTCGTTTGGATGACTATCAAGCTAATATACAGTATATGTTAATATTTTAGAACATGTACTAACTTTTGATATTTTCTACCACAATGATATTAAATAAATCGACTTACATATAATGAAATGTTATTGGATCTGTTTTAAGTGAATTTACCTTAAGATTTAATTATTCTAATGTCATTGATATTTACAGCTTCAACGGATCACTCAACAGCTGATGAAGACCAGTCTACATATTACCTATAATATAGTAATCTGAATTTGTCGTGGTTTCCTTCTTTTCGGGATATGTTTAACTCTCAAATAATTTTATCTAGAAAATAAAACTTTTACAAAGCAACAAAATTCTTGAATTTATAGTGATTTATTCATACGGTTTTTAAGTTCTGACGAAGCCAAGGGTATACAGTGTTATTTTTGATACTTAATTTATATACATATTATGGTTTTTAGTACCTTGTTTAAATATAAAAAATTAGTCTTTTTTTTCATAAATTAAAAAAGGTTTTCTAAATTATTCTGACACAGAACATTTCAGTGAGGAAAATTATCTTCACTTACAAGTGCCAAGAAATAAAAATAAGGACATTTGAAAATTAAATATATGTTTAAAGGAGTTGACAATTCGTACAATTCCGCAGACATTCCGCTGTGCCACTAGGGGGCAGTGATTAGTGCAACAGTTTTGTGTTCACGAAAAATTTTTGTCTTCAGGATTTCGTTGTTTTTATTTCGATAGGAAAGTTACACAACAGGCTATCTACTCTCTATCCACTTTGAAGAATCGAGCCCCAAATTTTAGTATTGTAAGCCCGTATATTTATAGTTGACCCACTGGGATACTATCTTGAGGAAACAGTGTTGTTACTCAGTTTAAAAATACCTCACTGTTATAAGCAGGTAGATGTATTTATGCAAAGCAGAAATGAAGACAAAATTACAGTTTCATAAATTATACTCAGACTCACGTTCAGAAGATAAACGTAATGATAATATAACAT
>NW_013675623.1:0-1792 GCF_000517525.1 Limulus polyphemus
TAACGAACGAACGTTAACTTCAACAATACCGTGTGACTGCAGTTCAATTACTCACTATCTCCCCACACACATTACCTTCCCATCTTTTATATACCAGCCTACCCTATTTCTAGTAATTACTAGACCATTCGCCAAGATACGGGATAGTTCTAGAAACAAGAGAGCGTGAGAATTGTCACGTGATCTCGATGACGCAACAGTATAATTAACTGTCTAGTCCTCAAATGTTTTTGGTGCTTTTCCCCCCTTGACTCATGGTAAACACTTGTTATCCTGTCACCTGGGAGGGGGTCACTTTAGTTAGATGGTCAAAGGAATTCATTGATGGCTCAGTCTCAATAGAATCACACACGCTACCTCACGGACTCTATCTGAATCGATAGCAAATAATACTTTTACATAAATTTTATGACGTTTTACGACGTGACAAATACTTTCGGAACAGACTCGCATGATTCTTCATGGTTTGCCTAAAATAGATGAACGTATTCGAAATGCACTTTACCAGGTATCAGCCTAAGGAGCTGCTATCATTTGGAGAATTCAGTACAGTGCAAAGAAATCTTTACCATCGTGACGCGATTCTACTAAGATTAAGTTCGACTACCGTTAAATACCAATCTTAATATACCAAATTTTTAGTAAAATGGTACGATACCCGCACCTAATTTGTCAGTTACGTAAACTATTTTTTTGCTAACACTGCATTCTTGAGATACTGCCTATTTGGATTTTTTTATGTTTATGTTACTATTTCAGTTGGAGTTTATATTTTTAATTTGTGTAAGATTATGTGAAAACAAACGCTGAATTTACACAAGACATTTTAATACATCTTACTAAGACGTGTCACTATATAAATAAACGAATAAAGGTTTCAAACATGTGCATTATCGTCAGACATAATTATTTTGTGATACCAGCAATATTATTTATACACACTGCATGTTCAGTTCAATTGAGATTTCATTTTGTAGGCTCAGAATAATTAGTTTATCAGCTATTTCAAAACACGTATTTCCTCACATAGATTTTGAAACAATGTTATTGTAACATGTGATGCATTATCTTTCACTTATTATAGAAATATCATCAAATATATTAATCATCAGTTACAAATCAGTGTTCTGTGACTTTCTTTTATAAAACTCACATTTCACTATGTTTAAAGCAGATATTAATATATGTAAATAAAAATCTCAGACTCAACAAACATCACGCATACTGAAACATTTATTAACAAAACTTCAAGTTAAAAAAGACGACTTTAACTACGATTTATCACAAATAATGTGCATACATTCTACTTTTGAAGCTTTTAAGAACAAAATCTGTACAAGTTCTTGACAAAATATTTTAATTTGGTTGCTTTTTACGGTTAAAGATACGGTCTACAAGAAAAGACGATTCTTTGAAATTTTATAAATCCATCACGTTTACTGTTTATCTTTACAGAATATACTTTACAACCAAAATAAGTTGTATGTCACTGAACTTGACAGTCAGTAAAATACGAATTTATCTGTTAAGCCACTTTACATAACGTTACGTCTCCGTTCGTTCGTTAATTTTCCGTAAAAATTCTTTCCGAAGAAACTTTACCGAGAGAAGTCCTTTCTTAAATAAAACTGGTTTATTCTTTCTGAATATAACTTTGCGATACACTTAATTTCAACAGTCGCGCTATATCAAACGCTATAATTCCCAACGAACGACTCACGTGCTCGACTCAACAATACTCAGTTCAATTACACACACATTGTTGCCCGTCACTTTTGTGACCGTCTTATAT
>NW_013675623.1:2225-19217 GCF_000517525.1 Limulus polyphemus
AGGTAGAGGTGGTCTTTTGACTTAAATTGTATTGTTACGTAATCTGAATTTTCTAGAAAACCTTCCCACGGCTATAAATATGACCAACGCCACGAGCCAAAGAGAGTATCTATCATTAGTTCACTATAATCAGTGTGCTATACACTTCGGAAGCTATAACTGTGATTGTTATAACGCTTATCAATCGGAAAACTTCAGATATTTGACCAGGAATATTTATAAATTTCGAACATTATAAACCCTTTAACTTCAGTGGATTCTCATCGAACATTAGTATTGTTACGAAAATGTTTTATAAATTCACTGCGGAAGACACAGCATGTGTGGCCGGCAAATAACGAAGGACAAAGCTAGCTTGCTTCCCGTTAAGTGAATTATACCTACGTCAACTCGTAATCAACTCGCTCATCGTGAACCCTCGATAAGATATCGAAGAAGTTACAGATTAAAAGGAAGACTTTATATTGCTTGTAGGTTTTGAAACTTTTGTTTATAAATCATTGTCTGTAATAACTATTTGTAATAATTGTTATTGCAAATTGTACTGTTGTGTGTATATTTAGACGTATTTGTGTTAAAAAAGGAAACTATTTATCAATCTTGTTGACAAACATTACAAACTGACTATATATTGGCTTTAATTTAATTACTAAATGCAAATTACAATTTAACTACTAAATTTAAAGTATAATTTAGCTCAGTTTCAGACCATTTGAAATTCTATTACGTAACAATGTTCTTCAAATTTACCTAAGGGCCAAGTTCCGCTGAAAGCTCGATATCCTTTGATATTTAGAAATAACATAAATGGAAACGTATGAATTATAAAACACTGGATTGCCAAGATTAATTTAACTTTTTAGAAGTCTAGTACATTTCAGTAAGCATACAATTCTTATATACTTTCTATTCTGTTAGACTTTCCAACTGGTCTTTGTTCATTAGTCATATAGCTGTAAATGACTGCAACTTGAGAATCAGCCTGTTCTACTGTCAAGCAATATTTGAACATAATGAAAACAAGAACTAATATATATATATCTGATAACCACATAGAATACTGATTGTAACAGTAAAAATTAGATTCTTCTTTGATAGATATCGAGAATTTTTCAACTTTATAATATTTATGGAAATTAGAGATATTAATTGTGGTAATAGCAATGTTATTAATATGGTGCATTATCATTCCTTTTTATAAAAAAATCATAATTTCTAGTTGCTTTGCTGCTGTACGAAACATGTGACGTTATTAACGAGGCAGAGTTAACACTATCAGGCTACTGTATGATATAAATGATGGAGAATGTGTTAAATACTGTGATGTTACATCATTCTATTGTTGGAACAATAAATACCGTGAATAGCACAGTGGAAGTTTTCAATATGGTAATATACTTGTAAGTTCTGTGATATCATGACAAAAAATATGGTCTACAAGAAAAGACATATCTATCCTTTTACATGAAATCAGTTTATAAAGAGCGTCCACATAAAAGCATGTCACACATTCACCATCGTGATTACATTTATTTCCAGAGACCGCTGGTCAAGTGTGTATGGCTTGCTTAGACCATGTTTATTATACCTAAGTTAGTATTACTAATACTGTATAACATAATAATAAAGTTTTAGTTTTTTACTTCTTAAACGTCAACGAAATTGTTATAAGATTTACGAAAATCAGTAATGTTCGTTGTAGCAACAGATATGCGATATGTAGGATAATCAACCATACGATTTTCCTCTAAGATACAGAGTCGAAAAAACTTATGTTCAGTCTATATTAAATATATGACAACTTTTTTGAGTTAAGAGAACGTCCAAACGCATAGTAATAAGACTGATAACATGTCTTTACAAATCTTTATTTACTGATCCGTTAGTACAGGTTTCCAACGAGGAGAAATGTAACAGCATCTGGTCTATAATCTCTTTGCGAAACACGCTGTTGCTTACGAAACGTTTCGCCCAATATCAGAGCTCGTAGGCTCGTCTGGAAATGTCTGAAAAGTCTCAGTCAAAACATAATATCAGTCATTGACGTTACATCATTTATTAAGATATTCAACTTTATACGTTTTCATTTACGAATAAAGAAAGTTCGCTTATAAGGATGATGTAGGGATGGCAATGTCAAAAAGTACATAAACAAGGTAGGGATGAATGCACAAAACCATACAAACATTCCTATATAAGTAGCCAAATCTTTCCAAGAAAAACTTTTATCTACAACTAAATGTTTAATTCATTTCATTTGCATGAATTCAGGTTGGAATAAAAGCATTTAAATTGAATAAAGCTATAAAATCTTACAATGGCTAATTCCCATAAGCTTGTAACATTGACTCAGTATGGCATGGCCATCCCTACATCATCCATATTTTTTATCTATTTTTTATTATCTGTATATATACATATACTTATAAAGTGAAACACTAAACTTATATGTTACATTACTGTTTATTATTTAGAGATTTAGATAATTACATTATCATGAAAAATTCGTCCTTTTCAGGACGGTAATTGTGAAAAGTATGCTATGCAAATTAAATATAGATGCAAAAACTATACTACAATACGTTAACTGTGTACTAAATCGAAACTTATATAATAAAAATACAATCGGCTGTAGAATAATAATGTAACTGTCTCGTTCAATATTTATAAAGACGAAACATTAAGTACGATAAAAACCTTTCAGGACAGGTAATTGTAAAAGTATGTAAAGTAAAGTATTGGCTATGATATAATATTTGTCTTGTTCAAGTAATAGATAAATTATGATAGTATGTGTGATAAAACTGAGATATTTAATACACAATGGTGTAATAGTTGTCTCGTCAAAATAATGGTTTTACTTTTAACTTTTTAGGACATATAATTGAATCTAGACTGCAACGTTGTGACGTAATCACATGTTGAGGCACCCTAGGATGAGCTCATCATCCTTTTTATAGAAACACCATCCGCCATAGCAGCACTAACCATTAACCTTAGTAACACAATTTGCCATCTGCCTGTAGAACCTAACTAGCATAATCTACCTAGTAACACCAACGGCCTTTGTAAAACACATGTAATACAGTTAAATATTTTAAGTACGGTAATACTTAATAGTAGGGATTGAAAATTATTCGATATCTCAGTGATAGCGAAAATGATTTTGCATTAGTGACAAATCAAATGCTTATATCGCACCAGTTAATGAAAATGATTTTATTCTGTATGCTATTCGAACACGTTCATTGGTTTTCGGCAAACTATGAAGAATCACTAGGGACAGAACCTTTAATGGGTACCCTTGACATCTAATTAAAGTGACCCCATCCCAAGAGGTAAGATAACTAGTGTTGGTAAAAAGTAAGAAGTTTTCCCATTTTCGTACCATAAATCACGGAAGCGAAAACCACCCAAAAGATTTGGTGACAAAAGAGTAAATCAAACGTTTGACTATACTTTGTTTCACACAATTAATTAATAATTTAATGGTTGTTATGTCTTTATTTATGAATATTAATATTGTTAATTAACAATAGTTACAATATTGTTAACTATGGAAGTTTAGTTTAATGAATCGTTGTTATCTTTATCTAATGGAACAGTTCTAGAGGCTTCAATCCAGAGAAGGGGCAATATTTGTAGGCTATGTTTTCCCAATTTAGATGCTTCTAGAGTATTGTATTGATATTTGACCAGAGGGAGGTTTGACGCATAATGATGGACGCACTTAGTAACTAGAACTTCCTTGAAAAGCTTATGAAACAACTTGAATCATATCAAAAAGCGAGTTAGGCTAGTAAAAATCAATTATGGAGTAAGTCAATGAAGTCACTAGATTATGGAGAGAATGCCTTTTAGCCAATGATTAAGTCTATAACATCTGTAGGTTACTGTGAAACAGTTTGTAATTGAATATTGTACATTTTGCGTTTACGTTGGGACGCAGTTCTAAAAGTACCAAAAATACCGTAGTATGATAAATTAGCAAGCTAAGTGAAATTGTTTTATTAAGCGTCTACTGTGAACGTAGGCCTACCGGTAAGCATTAGTTAATTTAACTTATAGAACATATTGCAGGAGAAATAGAATACTTTTCGATATAATTAAGAGTATTGAAGTTTATTTGTTTGTTTCGAATGTCGCGCAAAGCTACACGAAGGCTATCGCTGCTAGCCGCCCTTAATTTAGCAGTGATAGACTAGAGGGGAGGCAGCTAGTCAACACCACTCACCGCCAACTCTTGGGCTACTCTTCTACTAACGAATGGTGAGATTACTGAATAATGACCCCCCCCCCAAAAAAAAACCCCAAAAAAATATTATAAGTCGGTATAATATTTACATTATTTTCAAGAGATATGTACCTTTTAGTTCAGGGTTTTTTTATATATAGAGATATTTTTGGATTTATACAAACGTTTTTAATACATAAAATGCGCATCTCGAAGTATCATAGACTTGTATAATTTTTCCCTGTAAGGTATTAGGTGTTCTATTTTTAATTAACATCGATACATGGAATGCAGTTTTGGATGAAATTCGAAATATAATGTATACGTACTTAATTCGAAAACTTCTCCGTTAGTCGGGAGACATACGTGTCAAATTAATGCGCTACAGTAAAAACAATTGTTTTGTAACAGGTATTGTAACATATGAGAACACATACTTGTTCTTTCTCATATCGATTTATGACATTCAGTCTTATTCAAGCCCGATTTACAAACTTTACAATCGACCAAAGAAAATCACTTTTCATATATTCCAACCATCGCTTTTGCTTTTGTTTGCGTAATGAGCTGGACGAATGAGTTGACGTGTGGTTACATCGTGTCTTAACAAAGATCTTCCTGTCATGTTGTGTCGTCAAATGCAAATTAACTCTCTAAGTGTAGCGAATAAGCCGAGCTGGAATTACATCCATCAACGACCAGGATAACGTTGGGCGGATGGGGGTGCGTATCCGAGAAATCTCTCCCAGAAATTCCTTCGAGAATTCAGTTTAGTTGGTTATGGTCTTCTAACCCTCGTGTCGGGAGTTTAACACAAGTTCACCTCATGAATGCTGATGAAACTTAATATCGTGTTGAACAAAGTAGACTAGATTAAATTTAGTGCAGGTAGTTTCGTTTGTTGTTTCTTTGTAATCAGTAAATGAAAACTTTAAGTGGATTAACAGAATAACGCAGCGGGTTTATTAATTAACGTGGATGCAGATTAAATAAACTTTTTGTTTTATTCTTATCAAACATAAAACTTATTTAAACACAGAATTTTTAAGTTAATCTAAACCATCCTACTGTTAGTGAACATTTTAGGCAAGGATAGATAAATCAAAGGGTAGGCCATTGAAAGCCGAAGTACGCTCAGCCGTATTGATAATTATAAACAATTTATGGTTAGGCTCTAGAACAATTATATATTTTCACGCTTTAGGGAAGATACTATCATGTAAAACACTTTTATACCCCACTTTCTTCTGTATATTCACATAACCTTCTATTACACGTAATCTTAAAACCCCCTCTGTACCTTTCTGACTTCAACTAATTAAATCTGTGGTCGCTGAACATAAGTTATATTTACTTATTAAAAACATTTTGTAACTTAAGAAACATCTAACGAAGGAAACTCCACTAGCAGAAGGCGCTCGTGCTAATTGTTTTTTTGTATGATACACACCTAGTTTTATGTTTCAGTTATCTATGTTTAGAATGATTAGTTCAACAGATTTGAATAAAAAATGTTATCAGAAAGTCAGTAATGGTTTTACACTTCTGTCATCATTAAGTTACAACATAATATTTATATAATTAGCTAAGTCAGAAAGATAAATATTTATTATTAACAAATGATAACGTTTGTAATATTAATGATTATAGACGATTACAGTTTGGTGCTATTTTTATGCCTTTTCTACTTCAATAGCTAATTTACTTTCAATTTTCAATTCATGTGATAATGATATATGTTTTACATTATTGGTATATATGTTATTTTTGTAAGTATTCATATATATGTTTCGTTTATTTATTTTGCTTGTAATCGCAAAGCTACACAATAAGCTATCTGCGACGTGCCTACCGCGAGTATCAAACCCGAATATTTTGGAGTTATAAGCTTACAGACGATCCACATGTGTCTATATATTGTCTCTTGGTCTGGTGTCACTAAAATGAGGGAAACTGGTTGAACCAATTTGGATTAAATTTGGTACAGGAACTGAGGTTAAACCCTCGACAAAGATTTAAATGTGTAAAAATCGGACGAACTGGTCGAGATTGGCATCCCTTTGAACGTCTGGCGTTGCAGAGTCCCTTCGTTAGTTTATACGATATCTATTGTTACACAGCAAGTTAAAACAACAACAAAGACGCCATTTTAAAAATCGTTTCTTTCCAGAATGATGAGTTTCATTTCATCTTGTATTAAAAAAATAAATTAAGCTCGTAGAAGCGTAGATAATGCTGTACTATAAAATGTGTTAACTGTAATTGCCATTTTCCTGTATTAACTGTAACATTAACTAAGGTGTTTACCATCAAATCATTGTACAAAGCTAGTCACAAGAGTTTGTAAGATTAACTAAGGTGATTACCACTTTATCTCTGAACATAGGGTTGTTGTTTTGTTGTTTGGTATTGAACATAAAGCTACACAAAGGGCTATCTGTGCTTGGGTATCGAAACCTGGTTTCTAGTGGTATAGGTCCGCAGACATACCACTGTACTACTGGGGGGCCTGAACATAGGGAGTTACAGGAATTTGTAACTTTAATCAAGGCAATTCCATTATATCGTTGAACGAGTTTGTGATGTTAACTAACGTCATGTAAATTTATGTGTTAACTTATGATTCTTAATATAATTTTGAAACTGAGTTAACATTAAAATGTTAAAAGCGGGAAGGGTAGACGAGGGAAGTAACAAATTAATACATTGTTTAAGTTGTAATAAACCTGGAATAATTTCTTATAACTTTGTTATTCACTCTGGAATCAGTTACAGCTTTACTCTGGACTCATTTTGAATTTGCAAACATGGTTCTCATCCTGATGATATTTGACCGCGAAAACTAGGTTAATATTGATGAAAACCCTCTCTGTGACGTAGATATTTTTCAAAGGATAAAGTAGCTTAGAATATTTATTGCACTCATAGATACTCACCCGTACAACATCATAAATGTAGTAGTAATGTATTAATTTTAAATTAATAGAACGTATCAAAAATAATAGATAATTAGAATATTTATTGCACTCATAGATACTCACACATACAACACCATAAATGTAGTAGTAATGTATTAATTTTAAATTAATAGAACGTATCAAAAATAATAGATAATTAGAATATTTATTGCACTCATAGATACTCACACATACAACATCATAAATGTAGTAGTAATGTATTAATTTTAAATTAATAGAACGTATCAAAAACAATAGATAATTTTAAGATGTAAGCTATATAAAACAAATTCTAAGCTTCAAATTTGAACGTTGTTGTTGGAATTGAAGTGCAAAGCTACACAATGGACTATTTGCGTTCTGTACACTGCATAGAATCGAACCTCGGATTTTATCGTTCTAAGTCTGGAGAATTACTGATGATCCACTATATGCGAACAAAATATTTTAAATTAGGTTATTTTTAGAGAAAATCTTGAATTGTTTGCATAAACGATTGTATGTTAATTTGATATGTAATAGCCCGTTGTACAGCTTTGAGCAGAAACAAGCAAAGAGAGAAATAAGAAATACTTGTTATTGCGGTTTAAAATTTCCTGTTTCTAAATCTAAGTACTTGAGACCATCTCATGTTCTTTCTAATTTGAATGAAGGTTTTGTGACTATTATTATTATTTTACGAAATTTAAAGCAACTTGTCCAGTAATGTTTTGAATTAGTCCCATGTAAGTTATAAAAAGCTTGTTTTTTACTCCTTGTTTTTTTTTCCACCGAGGGTTTGAAAGTTTCACTGGCTTTGAAGTAACTCAATAATACGAAGATATTCTTTAAATTAGGAAATAATGTACACAAGATGATTGAAAAATCTTCATTCCAAGAATGAGCTCAGATAATAAATTAATCTCAGCCATTGTAACGGATTTATTATTATATATTTATTTTAATATCGATGTTTGTTTTAGTTAAATTTATACCTACAAATGTACATAACGTATACTGTTAAATATGTATTGCGAAACTCTTGCCTATTCTCTAAAGTTGTAGAATCTTTTCGAGTGTAAAAATCAACAATATATGAACGTACGTAAACGCTAATGTTAACTTCAGTATTGTTACGTATCTGAATTTTCGAGAAACTCTCCACATGCCTATAAATATAACCAACACGACGCACTAAAAACAGTATCTGTTATTGGTTGGCTATAGTTGGTATACTATAAACCTCGGAAGCTATAATTGTGAGTAACATTTGTTAATCGGGACTTCAGATATTTGACCAGGAACGTTTATAAATTTCGAACATTAAAAATCATTTAACTTCAGTGGATTCACATCAGACATTAGTATTTTTACGAAAACATTACTTAACTTCATCAGCGAAGAATACAGAGCTAGCTAGCTCCCTATTAAGTTATTTCTACCTACGTTAACTCGAAATTAACCCGTTCATCGTGAACCCTCGATAAGACATCAAGGAAGTATCAGACTAGAAAAAAGATTAAAGAGCAGAGAGCGTTGAATAAAATAGGGTACATTTCAAAAACCAAGGTAAAATGTATAGAGTAGTAAGAGCGAAAGCGTACCCTAGTGAAGAAGGTATCTGCACATGTGAGACTTTCGTAGTGATAGGTATGCACTGGCTGTCAGACTTAACTTCTACTTGTAACTCTCAAGCGTGAAATCAACTAAGATATTACAAAGTGGATAAAAATTGTTTCGTAATAAACAAAAATGTGCAGGATGAAAATGATAAATAAATCACATAAAAAAACTATAGCACTTTCGACTGGTGGATATGTTCTTGTTAGGTTTGTATATGAGCCGGGATTCTTTATAGTAGGTGCCTGTGACTTGTTGGCGATAAATTTCAACAATAAACGGACTGCACACTATCCGCTTGTTTAAAATAATATATTCAAAACAAGTCAAATGTATATAGAAATGTTCGTTACATAGTTAATCAACGCAATTGTATCCAGAACTTTAAATCATCGTTATTTTTTTATCAAGAGTCCACACAGGCTAGTTCAGTTACTTTAGAATCCAACTGACAAAATGAATTATTCCGCTCTATAATGTTATCACAATAGTCAGTGATGAATTCACTTACGTTACCCAATGGGTTACCACTGTTGTATCCAGAGCTTTAAATAATTTTATTTTTCATCAAAAGTCTACACAGGCTGTTATTACAATACAATCTGCGATTATTACACTTTAAAGTCGCCATAATACACTCTTTATGGCTAAACTTACAAACACAGTCTAGATTTATATTATTTTATCTCTCTCTAGCTTTGTCTTACTTTCATTTTCACTAACTTACTTGCACTAACTTGGTCACCTATATACATATTGCCAGACTGAGGCCTAGAACTTTCTAAAAAGTATGAGACGTTATGATGTAACAATACCCACTTAAAGCAACGTGAAAATTTCAGAAAGTTTGAATAACATGACGTCAGTTCACAACAATTGAACTATGCAATAAATAACTCGTACATACTTACATAAGCAAACTTACCATAACTATCGCTTCTAAAATAACTTACTTTAACGCTCAAACAATATATATTAAATAATACTACCATACTAAACTGAAAATAAATGGTCGTGTATATCTAACAGGCCTGATCAAGGATAGAGGCAGAATGTGAATACTCCAATCACCAACGTCCCTTATCTGGACTATCATCTTCTGCCTGGAGTCACTATTGGGAAGATAGTTTCATCTAACGAAAAAGGTCTGGGCGATGAATACTATTGATTAATGTATCTGTTCAAAATCAGGGATATTAGCGCAGATAGCCTTTTTTATGTAGATTTGTGCAAGTATCCGGAAGAAATAATCCAACTAAAAAAAAAGTATTAAAAATTCTAATATAGATATTCGTAAAAGACAATGGAAAGAGTAATCAGAAACGTTATTGAATTTTAACATATTTTTAATTAGTTTTTTTTTCTTTCACGTGTGTGGCTTGCTAACAGTTTGAAACTAGTAGCTGGCGTATTATCGCCTTCACTAAGCTCTATTCAGAATAACTTTTGTTACACTGAGTGAGAACGTTAGCTTTATATAAACGACGTGAGTTTAGCTAGCATCGCTGAACGTCGTTGTGTATTAGGGCAGGCTCCAGAAGCAAGGGGGTGTTCTGATGTACACTCATAGACTTCAATTTAGATGATTAAAATCACCGCTGCTGTCGAGCCTACGGAAGCTTCTGCCACTTAGGGGCTCGTTTGAAATCGATATTGCTTCGTTTTGATGATTTAGAAACGTTTGGTTGCCCTGGGAACGTTAGTAAACAAAGTTACAAAAGCCAACATGCTTTCGCGCAGGCAATAAACAGTAATTTATTTTGGGATTATGTTTTGAGGTATCACAGAATGTGGGAGAGTACAGGTGTGGAACTGGAGTGGAAAGGGTCATATGCAACAAGTGTTTCTGTTCAAGTATACTCTTAGTTGCACTCATTCAACAGGATGATAAACAGTTAAAACCTACCGAATAGTATATTTAACATAACAATTAAACCCCAGCAGACAGTACAATCAGTATAACAGCTAATACTAAACAAATAGTATATGCCACAGTGAAAACCCAATAAACGGCTTATTCAACAGTTAAAACCCAGAAGAGCGCAAACAGCTAAAACCTAAAACAGTATATTCTAGATACAGTATTGAACAAAGAAGTCACATGACCGGAACTGTTGTGAAACTTAGAAGAGGTATCTAGGCACCCCGGGGTGTTGGTTTAGGGTAGGGTTGTTTTGTTCAATTAAAATGGATTCCTTGATTTTTCGTTTGTTTATGTTGGGTTCTTAATCGAGGTTGTGTAAGTCTAAACGTTTATCTTTGTTATTCCATGTATAAGTATGTTCTCTCACCAATCCACTATCATAAACCAATCATACCGTGAAACTATCTTCAAACTACGTAACCTGAATATAAAAATCATCAAAAAGAGAAACGATATTTCCTTCCTAAGACAGTGCCGCTCTGAAAAGCTAATTCCTAAATTTGTGAAGGTCAAGTTATCGAAAAACATAAACCAGTTTTCTGGTATTATCCAAAACATGCAGAAAAAACTCCTAAAAGCAACCCTGAATTCCAAATATCAAGAACTGGACTATTTACAAAAACTCAAACAGAAATTAGACCACCAACTAGCCTGCTACCTCAAACCAGATGATTACGTCAATATACAACGCGCTATCAACCAAAACAACTCATTGCTGAATCAAGAAAAGAAGTCTACACACAATAAGAAACTAGATCAACTAAGGAAACTACAACAACGTGAAGTGAAACACAACAATGCAGCTCAACCTAACCTTGTAATCAACAGATATGACTGGACACTCAACGACACAGAACTTCAACTTCTAAACAAAGGCCTCAACTTTGCCATCAACCACAAAACAACTCCATGCCTAGAGTTCAAGGCGTGTCTAGAAGATCTAGCCAGAAGACTCGTGACCCGCTACATAAAAGAAGTTTACGTACACACATATATTGTTGATTCTTACTCTCGAGAATTTTCTACAACTTTGGAGAATATGCGGGAGTTTCGCAATACATATCTAACACTACAAGCTATGCATGTTTTTAAATATAAACTTAATCTAAACAACGTCGATATTAAAATAAATATATAAAAACAAATTCGTTACTCTGTGTATGACATTCCGACATAGAATGTTTTTCAGTGGATGTATCTGTACTTTTGATTTCCTTAATTGGTGTTTTAGCGTGTTGGTCTTTCGTTCGAATATTCTTAGTGGCTGTAGTTTGTTCTCTTCGTCAATCAATGTTTTGTCTTCTTAAGTAGACGTTTGAGTTTGTTGGGTTTTTGTAGAGGTATGATTGATGTGGAGCTTGGGTTTGGCATGTAGTTATGGTGGCAGTGTATTAAGCTTTCTGGGTTTGTGATTGTATTTCTGGACAGACTGTCTTGTTTCTTGGGAGTGGTCTTTCCCCCTTGAAGTGGAAGTACTCAGAGAAACATCCACATAGAAATATCCTGTCGGCAGTCTCGATAGAATTAACAACAACTTTCATGAAGTGGGTTATCTGTTTGGGTTTTTCTTGACGATATTCGGTGAACTGCGTAATTTTTTGTTGAAAAATCAGTCTCTAAAGCTCATTTAATTTCCTAAACAGAAATGGAAAGATCCACATTCAACTTGCACTAGTTCATGTAGGGGTTTAAATGTTACCTGAGAGGACTAAAGAGAATGTGGCGTGATTTGACGGTGGTTTGTGATTTGTGAAATGGGTAATGATGTGATAAATGGTGGCCACAAACTGTTGATTTCAAGGACTGATGTAAGGAGGAATTATTATTTCTGAATGGTCCTGGTTGTTAAAACCTAAAAACCTGCCACGAACAAACAAACAAACGTTGATGGTTGATGTAGAAAGATTATTTGTTTATTTTTGTTTTCCAGAATTTATCTGAGTTGATGTGTCTATAATACACCTAGTCTATTTTATGTCCAGTCATGCCAAGCAGAATTTTGTGTTTTCATCAGCCTTGTGCAGTTCTTATGTTCTTTTGTTCTTACCCCAAAATGTCTTCTAGTTTCTCAAATGTAGATCTATTCACAGAGGCATGACATTCTAAAAAATACGTTTTTATGTTTGTCGTCAGTTATTTTTTGTTTAGTTTTGAAATCTTTAGGATTTCCAGTGAACTTTTCTTGGCTACACGTTTGATCTTTTCACTTAGGTTTTATCATATACGGGAAGTAAATAATGTTGGATTGAATTTTCTTGTCTGATATATTAGTTTGTTTTAGGTTTTTCAAGTTATTTGTGATAAAACAAGAAGGATATACATTCAGCTAAAAACACTAGATGATGTGTCAGTGTTCTGTTTTGATAGAGTTTTCGTTGTAGATATTCTCAACTAAATAATACTGCGTTTACAGAAGGCGGATGGTAAGACTACAGATGTAGTGCTTATCAGATTGAGTAGGTTTCCTGTATGTTGTTGTTGTGAATTTGTCATTGTGTCTGCTGATGAAAATACCAAGGAACAACAGACTGTTGTTCTATATTTCCTTCCACAGTGAAGTGGATTTTGTTGTCTACGGAGTTAAAGCATTGTAAGAAGGCAAAAGCGTTTTCATGATTATAGAGCCAGATAACAAATTTATCGTTAACGTAGAGCCTGTAAAAGTTGGGTTTCACGTTTGTTGAGAAGAGGAATCTTTGTTCAAAATATTCCATCTAAATGTTTGCTAAAACTGAAGTGAATGGTGATCGCATGGCAATGTCGTCTGTTTGTTCAAAGATATCGTTCTTGTACTGAAGTATATGGGTTATTTACAAACTGTGGTTAGTTCTATAATATCTCCTATCTTTATGCCAGTTTTATGCAAGAGAATTATCATTTAACAGCCGTTGTTCACTAATTCGAAGGTTTTATGCAGTTAGAACGGTAACGAAAAGGTCACTAACATTCTGAAGAATTTGCAGGAAGGGACGAAAAAATCGTTATTTTACGATTATTAATTAACATATTTAATAAATACGTATCCAATTATGTTTGCACCAAACAAACAAGAATGAATTACAACTGCGAAAAAACATATCGTAATGAAGTTGTGTTCGATATTCAGCTTTTTTTATTTGAAAGTAGTTTAGCATTTTCTTCACTATGAGTGTAAAGTGCATACGCACGTATATATATTTCCTTATACGTATTAATTGATGGCCGTAGAAAGTGATACTTGTAAATCATTTCGAAAAACAATCTTACTATTGAAATGCAGCTCTTGCCAGTTAGAAAATTTAACTGGATATCAAATTTTCGAAATATAGCATTAACATGTTTTACTGAGTTAACATGCTTAATAGCCATGATCTTCTCATTAAATGTAGTGTAAAAATAGACTCATTAAACGCACCTTTTTAAACCTGAGTTCTTTGCAGAATTTATTTGTTGAAAATAAAAATGCAAGAAAATCTAAATTAATCTCTCACCTTGTTATTATAATGGTAGAACAGTAATGTGTGCGTGTGTTAATTATGGTCAATAATTGCAGAATCAACCAAAAGTGACTTTTATGTGAATTGATCATTTATATTTCTTAAAACTTTAATCTTTCATTTCTTAAGAAATGAGTGATTCGTCTCTTAACTCTAAAAGCATACAGCTAAAAGCTTTCGTCAAAAGTGTTATTAACAATTAATAATGGATAAATATTTCGGAAATTGTAGTGAAATTGAAAACATTTTCGAGAACTTTTAATAAAGACGAAAATGCTCATAAGAAATTTAAAAATAAACGCGAAAAAAATATAGAAGAGCAGGACCAAGAACGTATATAGAATAGAAAATGCTCATAAGAAATTTAAAAATAAACGCGAAAAAAATATAGAAGAGCAGGACCAAGAACGTATATAGAATAGAAAATACGCGAAATAAAATAGAAAAATAAAAAAGAAAGACGTGGCTGAAAACTTGATAATAACAACCGAAAATGCGGTCCAAAGGCTTCAAAAGGTGGGGATTGACAGCTCCCAGAAAGCTGAAAAGGTTTTGAAAGAGCCTGACAATCAGATTGAAGAGGAATTGTCAAGTAGTAAAGAGATACGTAGCTAAAATATGACAAAGAATGTTAATAGATGGCTTTGTAGATATTGAGATTAACATTATTTAACACAAGGTACACTATTTTGCTAAAAGAACAATGAAGAGGATTACTACGTTAAAACCATTGATTTCAGGCTTACAGATGCCCAAGAAAACTACAGATGTGAGAAATGACTTATATGAAAAAGACTTGATTGTGTGAATCGAAGTTGTATTCTGGATGAAAAGTTTATTACATTAGAAAGGGATTGGAATTATAAAGATTGCATCAGAACAAAAACGAAATGTAGGAGTTAATAATCCCACAGTTTCAAAAGATATGGATTAAAAATTAACAGTTATATGTGACAGGTAAATAAAGACTAACAGTTTAGAAATCTGCTTCACATTTACCTGCCATATCTGTTATTCAAATCGCACAAGTCTCTATGACGGATTAAAAACCTATATACCTAAAGAGTACCCCATTCACAACTTTTCACCTGAAGCATGATATCCAGATTTATTATTTCTATAGATGCTTTGGGGAGAGTATTCATGATGAGCAAATACAGGTGAAGTGTGCATCAACTGTTTGGTTCAGAGTGACACTTGTAGACAAAATATTGGAGGACAAATCTACAAAAGTAGCTCATGTAGAAAGGACAACGTTTGGAAAATCGTTTTTTGTTTACAAAATACTCTTTGAGCAAAATCTGTAATAAGTGTATCTGTATTTGTAATATTATATGAGATTTATATACATACATGCCTAGGATAACATTGTCAGTGTTCTTAAAACACCTTTTTTCCTCCGCCACCGAAGGTGACGGAGGCTATGTTCTCATCTTTGTGTGTGTGTTTGTCAGCAAGATTGTTCAAAAACGGCTGTATAGATTTGGACTAAAGTTGGTTTACATTTAGACTATGACCAAACTTAAAAGTTTTGGATGGTCTAGGTCAAAGATCACAGAAAGGGCACTTAAATAAAAAAAATTCCTATCCGTTGACATGGGGACCGATTTTTCACACTATTTCTGCTCTATAACTCAGTCAAAAATGATCGGATTTTGATGAATCTTAGTTGACATAGGTAGAATGTTATTCCTCATTGTCCTTCCAGAAGTGGTCTGTGAACGTTGTTAACGACGGACATAAGGACACATCTTCGTATTTTTTTAGGGCCGAATACGATTAACGCTGCGTGGCGGAGATATGGTCTCAACTGAGTGCCCCTGTAGTTGTTCATTTAATTAACGTGTTGTTTTAAACTTAAATACACTTTAGTAAGTCAATTGTGTACATTAATATAAATGAATAATTATATATCTTCCGAAACGAAAACATAAGTATATAAATATTTATCATTCTTATATGTAATACATATTACGGTTATCTCAATATATCCCCAAAGCAATCACTGAATAAATATTTACAATAATTACGGTCAGTAAACCTATAAGCTATCGTTTTAAAATTAATCCTAATGTGTGGTAAGTAAGGTAGTAAAATAGCAAAATGTACCCACGTTATTACAATTACCAAATTAAAACAATCATTCACGAAGTTAGGAAGAAAAAGGTTCTGTGAAACAAATTTGATAAACTGAATTTGTGGCGCTATTGAACTAAGATAAATTGAATACACAAACTCGAAACTCTTTATTATGTGTGACTAATTGTGCATAATGTGTACGCACTTCCTTTTTCTTAGGTTACTGCCGGAATTACTAACGAAGGATTAGTGTATGCCGACTTATCTTTGTCTAACTGTGGAAAATTACCTACATTTGGGAGAGGCATTCCTACTGAGTATGCGATGTTACAATTTAGCAGGGAAGTGGAAATGCCAGAGGAAAGTAAGTATAGGAAACTCTTATATCAGCTAAAACTTATTTGTTCCTCCATATCTCACTGTGACAAAAATAGTAAAATACAGGACAGGGACGAACTTCAGCCGGTAGTCACTGGAACGGTTGGTTTTGGATCTTCAAGATTTGGTAGCTGGTGCCGAATTCTGTATTTCCTGGCAGTCTAATTTGAGCAACGCATGAAGGGGTACCGTTAGCCGGTTTGTTCGTTTGTTTTTAATCTCGTGCAAAACTATACGAGGGCTATCTGCGTTAGCCGTCCCTAATTTATCAGTGTAAGACTTGAACAGTCCCCACCACCCACCACCAACTCTTGGGCTACTCTTTTACCAACGAATACTGGGATT
>NW_013675624.1:0-18777 GCF_000517525.1 Limulus polyphemus
AAACAAAACTAACGCCTCTGTGTAGCGTTGTGTGAATATATATAGAACAAACAACGAAACAAAACATGTATACCTCTTTTTTCTTGTACTTTTGAATTGTAGAACTAAGCTATTTTTGAACGTGAATATTATCTGAATATTACTTCTGAACAACATAGTTGTTGTGCATGAAGTTTTATTTTTTAACTACCTTTATTTGTAGTGCTATAACATGATTTTTGTGTTGGCTACTTGAATATTATTTTAGATATGTTTGTGAAACAGATGTGATTGTACTCATATATTCACATTATATGTAATTTGTTTCAGAAAACATGTGTGTAAGTTTGAGATGTTTGGTTCCTCAAGGTTGTGGTCGCTGACATCCGGAACCAGTTTGTAGACATCATTCCTCTATTGGACTCGGAACTTCAATATTACATCCAAACTCTGATGGGAAACATTGTGTTCCTAAAGTGATAGACAGACAGAATTAGGGGAGGAATAATTGGTGTGGTGTTAGCATATGCCCAGTGTTGAGCAAGGCAGTCTCAGTTGCTGGCCTTACGAATGTTATTGGATTGAACATCAATAGATATTTGGCCAACATCCAGCTAGCAATGTATGTGATACCTTATTCCAACTACCCAATTATTGAATGTTAATTTAAATAATAAAACCTTCTTTACGTTTAAAATATCTGTACTTGAGAACGATCTCACAAGTGATCGAAACGTCGTGCCTGTTTTAAACAATATTCTTCCTTACTTTAACAGCTGTTGCTTGGAATTAGACAATGCTTATATTTGATTTTATTATATGTGCCATGGCATCCTGACGTGAGGTCATAATCATCACAGAGACTTACGCAAGCCGTTATGAGTTGGGGAGTTTATCGCTCTTCAACGTATAATGGGAATGATCGTTGACTTTTCTTGTAGTGAATAACGGGATTTCGAGTTAGTCACTGCTGTTCTGGCTTATAATTATAAGAACGAATGAATTAAGGTAAAGAAGAATGTAATGATATGTGAAACATGCCATAGCTGTTTTATCCAATGCCAAAGAGGCTTTTGGCACAACACCACGGCTCACCAGGCCGACTGGGATACAACTAATACAGTAGATGTTTTTATCTCTATCATAACATGACGAGCACAACACCACGGCTCATCAGGCCGACTGGGATACAACCAATACAGTAGATGTTTTATCTGTATCATCATATGACGAGCACAACACCACGGCTCATCAGGCCAACTGGGATACAACAAATATAGTAGATGTTTTATCTATATCATCATATGACGAACTTTGAAGCTGGCTAGTATAGGACAACTTTATTGCCAAGTTTTCTTGTGAGCATAAATACTTTCAGCATTTATTTTATTTTGCACACGTACTTACGGGTATTCTGGTGTTATCAGTGTTCGTTTTGTTGTCTGTTTAACAGTGCCTGAATCTACTATGTATTGTGTGTACTTGATACTTTTCTGTTGGAAATCATTATGCTTGAATATCACATGTTTGTGTCAAATAACATTTTATGGCATTAGTATACATGAAAGCAGTGTTGGAAACTTTGCTAAGGACCACGAAGTTAACCATATGAGTAATCCTATTTTGAAATTCAAAATCCTCGCATGTGCAAAATGTTACAATAATTGAAACTTGGGAGAAACGAATTCAATTCGATCTTTAAATCCAACATTCAAATCTAAATATAGTTTGGCAACTTGAAACTAGTTTCACTGACACATACCTCGTTCTCTTGTCCTGTCATTCTGGATTAGTCTCAAAGAATTAATAAGACACGTACGCAAAAGGTGCTTGATTTCCATTTACAATTTAATATTTATTTAATAAATTGAAGTCTGTTTATTTTGTTGTACAATATCAGCGCTAGCCGTTCATAATCAAGTAGTGAAAGACTAGAGAGAAGACAGTTAGTCATCACCACCAACCGCCAACTCCTGGGCTACTCTTTTACCAACGAATAGTGGGATTGACCATCATTTATAACGCCCACGACTGAAAGGGCGAGCATGTTTGGCGCGATTGCGAGTCGAGCGCCCTAAACAATTGGCTATGCCAGGCCTTGTGACGCATCTTGAGACTTTATTTTCAAAATAATACATTTTATTTACGATGCTACATTGAAATCTGTTTATTTGTCAATGCTTTTTGCATATATACTTTCTATATACAATTTCCTTTCTGTTTGTCTTTATCAACTTTCGTCTTTCTTATAACCTAATAATATAGTTTAATAATTACCATATTCACCATTTACTCAACAGATTAAACGTTAGGCGTATTGTCAAAGGTTTATTACATTCTGATTGATTATTGTTTCACAAATGACGTCCGAGGCTACTTAGCACGATCATTTCGAACACTACTTAAAAAAAACGAAAAATGTTATTTCAGTTGCTGGTTAATGAAACTGAGGAATTCGTGTTTCTCTGAAATTGAAAATTATTCATATAAATTTAATTTCAATATAAAAGGTAACTTGTCTTCAAGAAAATGAAATAAACGAAGGAAGACACTAGATAATGGCGAAACGTATGCCAGGTTTTAGCTACTATTAGTTTCAACTGATGGTTTTAGGTTACATAGCACTGTCACATATTTTATATATATATATAGATTCATCGTTTCTTTTATTTGCTCAAAGAGAGGTGGTTAGGGAGCTCGACTCGCAATCTGCGGGTCGCGGGTTCGAATCCACGTCCCACCAAACATGCTCGACCTTTCAGCCGTGGGGGCGTTATAATCTGACGGTCAATCACACTATTCGTTGGTAAAAGAGTAGCCCAAGAGTTGGCGGTGGGTGATGATGACTAGCTGCTTTCCCTCTAGTCTTACACAGCTAAATTAGTGACTGCCAACACAGATAACCCTCGTGTAGCTTTGCGCGAAATTCAGAACAAACAAACAATACAAAACACGGAATTCTTCATACTAAAATAATTTCTAATTATGTAAATATTTTTATTAAGTATGAATACCAAATTTTAAAGTTAATGCATGAGATAAAGTATTTTTGATACCCAGTATTCAGTATTTGATAAAAGAAATTCATCTTGATATTAAAAATCAATTATTACACACAGGCCCACCGAGAAGGCGGGATACAGGGTAAAAATTCCAGGGCCCGGGCCTCTAGAGGGCCACAAGAGGCTTTTGAGAGAGATAGAGAAGGGAGATAAAATATAAAAAAATAATAAAGTGATTGAATAAATAACAGAGAGACAATATAAATAATAAATATAAAAAGTCTATCAATTCGTTACCGACAGTTAAGGGTGCAATATTTGAGAAAATACTATTACTACCGCACTACTCTCTTACAATGTATGTGGAAAGAACACTTGTCGGTTACATGTGTAATTATCAGAAGTTGATCACGAGGAATTTTGATGTTGTAACATCAAATTGTGAGAATTTTCAACACATTTTTTATAATTTATTCTGTGTTACCCAATGAAGGGTTAGCTGAATTTTCGATTTGAATAACCCTCTAGTGTGGTGGTCGCAATACCGCTGTCCATTCCGGCTCCAACCTACGTCAACGTACTTTTTTAGTTATACAAACTTGTTTTTGATTAGTGTTAACATAAGATATTAAGGTAAATCATGGTATTATAAATTTAATGTGATAGTTGTCCAATTCAAAGTTTTATGTCATTATGAGAGTCGTGAGAGAGGCATAGTATTACGTTTCCCGAGTTTCACCTGACTTGATTTTCTCATAAAATATTCCCGTTAAGATTTGACCATGTAACCAGCATGAAAAATACGAAAATAATTGAACACGTTCACGACTTTTTATGCCACTTGTGGTATATTTGCATGTTTTCTGTTGGACGTCGTGAGCCATCTGTAGTACACAGCACCCATGGAATATAACTGCACCTCACATCTTTAAAGTCCAATTCTGTACGGACGGCTATAGTAAAGCCACGCCTTCCATCATGTACCGCTGGTGGAGCACGGATGCCATGTTGAAAGGACAACTGAAATAACACAACTTTACTCAATTAAATCACTTTTTATTTTAAAATTATACATGACTGCCAAAGTTTAAATGGGTAAAGACAGGACATCATGTACCACCGGTGATGCACTCAAGAGAAATCTGTTAATGCAGTCATTCTGTCATAAAACATAAAATAAGGCCATAAAATTAACAGTACCTAAAACAGAGTTCACAATGAGGCTTAATGTTCCTATTGCATAATTAGAGAAATCACTTACGCTAAGAACGTGTTAAGTTATCCATTTTTTCTTTCTAGAATGATTGCATATTGTAATTCAAAACTATCTTTGTTTATCCTGAAAAGTTTACAGCTTGTAACATTTTACTTACTCTTTTGTACTAATTTTATTTTTTACTGCCCTTTTGAACTGTGTACAACTGAAATATTCGACGAGTGCTCAGCCCAGTCTACTGTATCTCATTAAGTAAATATTAGATATACACGACTGTTAATTTTAAGTTTTATACGAGAGTGTTATTTAGTTTATATTGTACGAGTGTTAAAGTAAGTTATTTTTAGAAGAGATAATTATAGCAAGTTTACTTACGTAACTGTTTAAGAATCATTTGATGTGTAGTTAAATTGTTATGAATTGATGTCATGTTACTTAAACCTTCTGAATTGTTCTCGTTGCTTTAAGTGAGTATTAATTGTTACATCATAACGTCTTGCAGTTTGTAGAAGGTTCTAAACCTCAGTCGGGCATTATATATATATATATATAGTCGACCAAGTTAGTACAAGTAAGTAAGTTAGTGGAAGTAAAAGTGAAAGTTAGACTGGGTGATCGTGAGTTTTGCCATAAAGTCTGTTTAGTGACGACTTTTTAAAGTGTAATAATCGTATTGTAATACAGAGTAGAGACGAATAATTTGTCTTGTCAATTGGGTTCTAAAGTAATTGAACCAATCTGCGTGGACTTTTGACGTAAAAGAGAATTATTGAAAGCTCTGGATACAGCTGTGGTAGCCAATGGGGTAATGTATGTAAATTTATCATATACCAGAATCTAGCTATTGTTGGCGTAACCCATTGTTATCTTTATTATGCCCCTCGACGTGGATTCCTATATGTGGTGAGAGGACCTCCCTGGGAAGGTTCTGTAGTTTCAGTTTACCTATTCTGGGATCTGAACATTCGCCCACGTGTTTGCCATGCATGGCGACCCGTGAAGGGGAGGGGAGGATCCTGGTGGTTAAGGGGTGTCAATGGCACTTCAACACACCGTCTTGGCCTTGAATTCCTGTAGATGGGTGGCCTTGGGGTGGCTCCCCCAAAATCATTTGGCTGGTCCTGTTGGGCTAAGGTCAACTAAGTACCAGTGTTTGGCATTCTCAACGAGTTTTGTGGAGATTGTGTCTAATACTGGTGCTTGAGTATACTGCTCACGAAGCCATGGAATTGCTACAATGCCCTTGTTTGGCATTGTAGTGCACCCCCTCATAGGATTCCATAGTGGATGAGGTCAGTGGGCATTGAATAATTTTAATTTTCTTATGAAAAAATACTTATAAAGACAGTTAATAGGTAAGTGACCATATTGAGAAGACCTAGTCTGCACCTGTACCTCGTTTTTTCATCTTGCATTATTTATTTGACAAACACTTAGGGCAAATGTCTCCCTTTTTTGTTCCGAAAGGATTAGAAGAACTTGATGGCTCTCCAAAGTCAGTGAAGAAGCTATGTTCTGAGGACATCTTGGTGGAAAGATTTACACCAAAACACAGTGAACTCCTGAATTCGAAGGCAATTAGGGATATATCTATTGAGGTTACTCCGCATGCTACTTGAATTCCTCCCGAGGAGTGGTTGTTGTAAAGGATTTACAAAACACACTTGACTCGGAGATTCTTACTGGTTTCTTCAGCCAAGGAGTTTCTGCTGTGTTACATATCTCCACTCGTAAAGAAGGCATTATGCTGCCTACCAATGTTCTTGTATTGATGTTTACATCGCCATATCTGCCTTCCACTGTTAAAGCAGGTTATCTGAACTGTAAGTTATGGCCTTATATTCCTAAACCTCTCAGATGTTTCCAGTGTCAGCAGTTCGGACATTCAAAGGCATCTTGTCGGGGTTCTTTGACATGTGTTCAATGTGGGGACAAAGACCATCATGCTTATTAGTGTGAACTGGGCCCTTACTGCGTCGTTTGTGGTGGTCCCCACTCCTCTTACTTTAGATCTTGTCCTAAATGGGTGGAGGAAAAAGAGGTACAACGTTTACTTACTGTAAACAACATTTCTTACCCCGAGGCTCAGAAGTTGTTGTCCCCTGTTCCATCTCAGTCAGATCTTTCGGTGCCTCCACCAGAGTCTTTCTCACACCATGTCAAGAGTCTTTTGCCCTCTGTGGATACTAGAGTTGACAAGTCAATGTATACTCCCATCCCTGTCCCCACTGTTGCATCTGTCCATCTCCTTCAGTTCCGAGGTGCACGACCATTATCTGGTCACGTCCTCAATTTCTTGAATCTCCATCCTCTGACAGAGATCTGCCCAATCGACCCATGGCAGGTTACATGGAGGTCAAGAGACCTCTTTCTACTAACGAAAAGCGCCGTGGTCGCAATCAAAAGGGTTCTCTGCCCAGTTCACCTCCACCTAAATAAAAATGGCCACTTTGATACAGTGGAATTGTCGAGGTTTCTGTTCTGATTTGGATGACATTAAGGCCTTGATCGATTCCTATCATCCCATGTCTCTATCCTTACAGGAAATATTCCTAAAACCTGCTGATACTATCACCTTTTGCCAGTTTTCCTTGTACAGAAATGATAGGTTGTGTGATGGACGAGTTCATGGAAGTGTGGCACTGCTGGTTGATCAGCACATACCCACCTTGTCTCGATATGCCCTTGGAGGCTGTTCCCATCTGTAACTCCCTAGTTTGTACCATCACTGTTTGTTCTCTTTACAATCGATCAGACATCTCAAAACAGTTGCCATTTTCCTTTTTCATCTTGGGAGACTTTAATGGACAGAATTATCTTTGGGGGTGGTGCTTACATTGATAAGAGGGATCATTCTGTGGAGCATATTCTTTCAGATCACAACCTTTCTCTCTCTCTTCAATACTGGTTCGTTTACCTATTTTCATGCACCTACTCATTCTTTTGCTGCTACTGAGCTATCTACCTGTTCCCCTTCACTTTTTTTCATTTTTCTTGGGGGTTGACATGACCTATTGGGCAGTGATCATTTTCCCATCATCTTGACAGAGGTTGGCTATGGTTAATACCAATCGACCCGAGTACCATGGTGGAATTTGGAGCAGGCTGACTGGTTCTCATTCACCCTCTTGCTGTCGTTAGTCTTCCATCTATTAACGACTGCATTGAAGCAGTAACTGATTGTATCATTTAAGCAGCTGTTCGAACTTGGACTCTCTCAGGACTGTGTCTTCAGTGTCACCATTTTCAGTATCAAGACCATTGTTACCAGTAAACAACTTTCTCCTACTGTTGCAAATTGCCTCTATGTTGACGACTTTCACATTTCTTGTAGGTTGTAGAACATGACGTTAATTGAGTGGCAACTTTAGACTGGTCTCACTTACTTGTTAAACTGTACAACAGCATATGGTTTCACCTTTTCTTTCTCCAAAACCTTTTGCATTCATTTTTGCCACCAATTGGGTTTACACCCCAATTCCGAGTTCCGTCTCGGTTGTGTTATTCTTCCCATGGTTCCTGAGGCAAAGTTCTTGGGACTTATCTTTGACTGTAAGCTTACTTTCATTTCTCACATCAAGTAACTTCCTGTCAAGTGTACAAGAGCACTGAACATCATCCGTGTCCATTCTTCCCTCTCTTGGGGAGCAGATTGATATTCAGTGTTCAAGATCTATCGTGCTGTCATATGTTCTAAGCTGGACTATGGGTCTCTGGTTTATGCTTCTGCCAGGCCCTCTGCCTTGAAGATACTGGACCATGTTCACCATTTGGAACTTCAGCTCTGCACAGGAGCCTTCCACACTTTACCAGTCCCAAGTCTGTACACTGAGTCCCATGAACCTCCTCTTCACCTCTGCTGTTTGCAATTTTCTTTACAATATGGTACCAAGCTTTGATCCTTATTATGGCATAATACCTGGGGTTGTGTCTTTCTTCCTTTGTGGGCTATGCTCTTTTGGAATAAATAGGCTGCCATTCCTCCTTTTAGCCTTCGTATCCAGGCACAGACGGCTGTATTTGGTCTGTCATTGGAAGATGCTACTGAGTCCAATGATCACCTCATCCTGCCACGGCCCATTACCATCCACACCTGTGACCTTTCTTTGAGTCATCTGAGGAAAGTGGATACTCTCAATTGGAAGTATCTTCTTCTCTTTGACAAACATCTTTTGAACCATTCTTCTGTTCCCGCTTATATGGATGGTTCGAAATCAAGTACCTCTGTGGGCTCTGCCACGGTTTGTTGTGGGCCAGTGGTTGCTTACAGGATCCCCTCTACAGTTTCTGTGTTCACTACCGAGTTGTATGCTATTTCTCTTGCCTTGGATTATGTAGAAGCTAAGCAGTACATTTACTATACTATGTATATTGATTCTCTTATCTGTCTACTGGCCCTGGAATCACTTAATGTTAGTTCTTGCCCTGTTCTCGTCGATATTCAAAAGACTGGCCCATTTTTCTTACTTTTCTATCCAGTTTTTCTGTATACCTGGCCATATTGGTATCTGTGGGAATGAGCTTTCTGACACTGCAGCTAAATCTGTCTGTGCTGGTGCTGTCAGCCATGCTTGTCCTATATATGGACTATGGTCCTGTGTTCAAGGCTCAGTTACACGCCAGTTGGCAGTCGATTTGGAGTGAGCAATGTCATAACAAGCTATTCCAGATCAAACCTTCTGTTGCTCTTTGGCTGTCTTGTCTCCATAAGGATCAGAGGGAGGAAGCTGTCTTGGCTGGGCCACACACTGGACACAGTTTTTAACCCATTGTTTTCTTATATATGGGACTGATTCACCAATGTGTGGCCTTTGTGACACTGAAATCACAATTGCGCACATTTTACTTTCGTGCCGTCGTTATGACTGTGAGAAGTGGCACCAATTTCGACATGTATTTTGTAAGAGTAGCCCCTGACGTTGGACGGTTTCATTGGTGATGGTCACACTGTACAACTTAATCGTGTTTTTAGCTTTTTGAGGGCCATAGGCCTTTTTAATTCTGTTTATTCTTTTACCTGATTTTTGGGCTTTTTAACACGATTTATTTTACATTTTTTAGTATTTACTTTTGAGATTTTTTTACCAGTTGTTTGGCGCAGATGGACTAGTTTCTTTGCGCCAAAAACGCCAAAAACAAAAAACCACCAACCAACGTCTTTATTATGGAATAGGTGTTGTTGCTGGTGGAATTGTTCTAGTGATGAGAGTAGAGGGCTGGTGACTCCCACCCTTCCCCCATTGTCACCAACTCACCAGGAATTGCAGGCTAAAGCAGTTCACTTTATAGGAATCACCTTATTGTCAATCACACAATCCTAACTGCAAAGTGAGATTAATGATATGCTCTGTGACTGAGTTAAATAGATTAGCTGATGGTATGAAATGTGGCTAGTTCAGTAATTTTTATATAATATCAGGTAGTTATTCACAACAGGAAGAAGAAGAGTTCAGTGTTTGATCAGTGCCAACCCTTAATTTGGTGAGAGCTCAGTCACCAGAAACAGGTTTAAAAGGACTGTAGGGATTGATTATTTTACCAAGCAAGCCAATACTTATGTCATTGCTGACACCAAATCTGAGCCATTTGTAAAATACGAACAGGGCAATGAATCACATGCTTAGACTGAATGATATAATATCCTTCCATATTTGATGATAGTTTATTAAAGTACTGCTAAATAACCTGCAATCTATTTGCTAAACCTTCTCGACATTACATATGACCCACAAGCTGTAGTTTGTTCATCATCAGCTAAGAAAACTATTAATCAACAAAAAGATAATGAAGGGATGATGAAGGAATACTAGTTCACTAACGGAGACTGTGTATGGCTATATATTCTCACGTTAACCACTCAGCTCTAACTGTGCTGAATCTAACCTCGTCATCCAACAATCTACAAAAGTTCCATGATGCAAGTACTTGAACACATGTCTTCAAATTGTATGTTGTTGAAGAGATGCTGCATTTCTGGCTTGACCAGGAGGAAGCAGAGAGCAGAGATGATATGCCAAAAGATGCCACTAAAGTCAGTCTTGAACCTGATGTTAAAAAACCAGATTTTGATAATAAGGCTCTAACATATATGACTAGTCCTACAAAACTAAAGATGCATCCAGATACAATAATTATATGACTACAAGACTGTCATGAGTTCGCAAACCACAAACATACTATGACTGAAACTAAGCTTCAGTTTCAAGCACCTTTATCTAGCTATACTGGTGGGTAGGGATTCACAATTTTGTTTTCTGAATCTAGGAAGCGAAATATCTATCTGGTTGTCCAGAAATATATTTTCATCGTGATTGGTTAATTATCAAACATTTCTGTAGAGATTTTTTATTTCGTTTCTGTGTTCTATCTTTAAAGAGCATCGATAACCATTAGTTTCAAACTGAAATATAATTTTAGAGTTATTTGTATTAATCATAGTTGATAAATTACACTTTAATTTTGTTTAACTTGAGGTATTGTTTCAATTTTCCTCTGTTTTATTTTTATTTTGCTTTAGTTTATTAAGTATCTATTAATCATTATGCCAAGTTGTGATTAATATTTCAGTGTCGAAACACTATTGGTTTGTGTTTTGTGCTCAAAGATGGCAAGATTGTAGCAAGTTTCTTGTATTTTTTTGTGATTTATGTAAATTTAGCTTTTCTTATTTCAAAAATGGACAAAAATGGACAAAAATTTATGTAAATTTAGCTTTTCTTATTTCAAAATTGGGCAAGTATTGAATCTAGTTCAGAGACTCTTTGTTTGTTTTGAATTTCGCGCAAAGCTACACGAGGGTTATCTGCGCTAGCCGTCCCTAACTTAGCAGCTAAAGAGAAGGCAGCTAGTCATCACCACCCACCGCCAACTCTTGGGCTACTCTTTTACCAACGAATAGTGGGATTGACCGTCACATTATAAAGCCCCCGCGGCTGAAAGGGCGAGCATGTTTGGTAGGACGAGGATTCGAACCCGCGACCTTCAGATTGCAAGTCGAGTGCCTTAACCACCTGGCCATGACGGGCCGTGAGTGAGTTAGTTACGAGTTGATGTAGATACAATTCGCTGGGAAGCAAGCTAGCTTTGTCCTTGGCCACACATGCTGTTTTCCACCGTTCAAGTTATATGTTTTTGTAAAAATACTAATGTCCGATGAGAATCCATTGAAGTTAAACGATTTGTAATGGTCGAAGTTTATAAATATCCCTGGTCAAATATCTTAACTTTTCCGATTGATAAGCGTTATAAAAATTACAGTTATAGCTTTAGAAGTTTATAACGGACTGATTATAGTGAACTACTAATAGACACTTCTTTTGGCGCGTTGCGTTGGTTGTATTTATAGACGTTGGAAGGTTTTCTAGGAAATTCAGATTGCCTAACAATACTTAGCTATATTTAAACGTTTACGTATATAGATATATTGTTGATTCCTACTCTCGAGAATCTTTTACAATAGGCGGGAGTTTCGCAATACATATCTAACACTACAAGCTATGCATGTTTTTAAATATAAACTTAATCTAAACAACTATGTGTCTACATTCCTTTGGGAGTGCTATCTGATCCTTACCATCTATTGCGTCATTCTAATTACATTTATGCCAGTAATGATGGCTTCACCCGAGTTTAGTTCCATTCGGTTCCTCTGTCATGGCTTCACCCAGCATTTATCCAAATTCTCATCTTCTAATTAATTATTTGTTCTCGAACCATATTCCATATTATAACAGTGGTAAACATTCATCGTTATTTGTATCGTTTACTTGACGATTTATTTCTTCACTAACTACTACCTGTTTCAGAGTTTTCTTTAATCTCCTTTGTTATTTGGCGACTTTGGCTACATGTTACCATGGTTACTGAGTTATTCTGCAGCCCAACAGATTCTACCCCATTACAAAGCAAAACTGGATGTGAAATGCTATCCATCATCCCTACGAATATTTCACCTTCAAAAGCTAGACATTTTATTATAACTTTAGCTAGTGATACAGTATACTAAGCCATTTCTGCTATAGTGCTAAACCCCACTGAACCTAAAGTATCACCTGTGATTTGATTATCTATCATTTACTAATTTCTAACCACAGTTATCCAACTACCGGTATCCCTTAATGTGTTTATGGCTTGTCCATTTATCACCACTTCTTCTAAATATTTACAGTGTATGTGCAGCAAGTGTTGTCCCATTTGCAATACACTTATATATAGATAGCCAAAATGGTATTTTCTTTTTTCAAGATATTTATTCTCGTCTCAAATTAAACCCCGAGTACTTTATCAAATGAGCTAAAGAGTTAGCCACTTGTGTTTGCTAGTAATGCACTTTTTAACAACTCAAACTACTAGAGGTGTACAGGTATGAATCATTACTTGATCCAATCAAATAATCTGTAGTAAGTATACTATCAAAAACTGAAAAGACTGAACAAATTTTTACTGAAAAACTGTAGTACGATTACTGTTCAATAACTATAAAACTTTCAAGATCTGCTTTCTATATAATTTAGAGAACAACTCAACTTCGAAGTTATCATCATAACTGACGTTTAAAGAGAAAAGCCGCGAATCGTGATTTTTGTTAAGACAGAAACAACTCCCTCTAAGACTGTGGCAAGTCTGAGATTTGATACTCTTAGTTTATTTGTTATTAAGAATAAAGCTACACTTTGGACTATCTGTGCTTTTTTACCGTAACTTAATTGTTAGCGCTTTAAACCCTAAAGTTTATAGCTGAGCCATCGGGGGCTGCTGCCAAGACCCAAAGCACACGATTACAAAGTTATGTGTTATATGAAAGAGCCGGTAGTTTTGAATTACTGATGAGCAGCTACTATATACGAATGGCAAGTCTTAAATTTCAACTTTATTCAACTGTTGATGCTGTCAGTATATGAGTAATTCAGTTGTATTATAAGATGTTCAGTTCCTTTTCACAATGAAAACATTGGAACAGGTTTATATACTGATAAGATAGCAATGAATAACGTTACTGTGCTCAAATATAGAGTCATGTGAAATAACAAACAAACACTTGAGACCCCCACGTTTCTAATACTTTATACCTCCATCCTTAAGCTTTATCTAAATGATAGGAATTTCAAGTGATCTGCAACGAATGTATCTGAGGTTCTTTTATCTGATACCTGAAGTGGTACTACAAACCTCTATTTTCTCATGCTATTATAGTAAACTCTGGACTATTCTTAAAATGTTCTTCTTACAACCACTTAATAATGCATTCTGTGATCTGAATCATTACGACAGTCGATGATAAGACATAGATAGGTTAAAAAAATAACAAGGATTGTTCCGGCAATAAGAATGTGATTAGGCCTAGCGACTTATAAAAGTAGATTATTATCAATAAATATATCAATAGCCAAGTGCTCTATTCCTTCCAAAAGGTTTTTACTTAATCACCATTCTTCGTGAGAAAGTATTTAAAAACAACTGTTTTCTCAGCTTTCAGATGAAAAATCGTTCGATTTAATACTTTCATATAATTACTACCAGAGAGAAAAATATAGATCAGTTATAAAATTTTATCGCTTGAAATGTATTGAGCTTTGTTTTAAACAGCTATATTTTATTAACTCTAATATTTGTATAAAACAACATATGATAAAATGCTGAAGAAAACAGGAGAGAAGAGAAATATCACAGGTTGTTCTTTTTTTAAACTGAAGCAAAATGATACGAGATAACAATGTGTTTTATGTTACAGAATGTTTTTTACAAAAGTTACAACAAGTTTTGTTGGCTCAGTGGTAATAAAATATTATGGCTGTAGGCTAATGTAATACAATTATACCTTATATTAAGAATTACAATAGAAAGCTTATCTGATTGAACTTTCAATTTTGTGTAACAAAATTTTTAATAGATATATTTTAATCACTAGTTGATGGACTAAAATGTTACTGTGAGTATTATTGTACTATCAGATAGTTCGTTTTCTAATATAAACCCACATATACTGTTTGTTTGTTTGTAACGGATTTCGCGCAAAACCGTCCCTAATTTAGCAGTGTAAGACTAGAGGGAAGGCAGCTAGTCATCACCACCCACCGCCAGCTCTTGGGCTACTCTTTTACCAACGAATAGTGTGACCATCACATTATAACGCCCCCACGGCTGAAAGGGCGAGCATGTTTGGTGTGACAGGGATTCGAACCCGCGACCCACAGATTGCGAGTCGAGCGCCCTAACCACCTGGCCTTATATATACTAAACATTTTATAAATGCCCCCCAGTGCCACAGCGGTATGTCTGCGGACTTACAACGCTAAAAACCGGATTTCGATACCCGTGGTGGGCAGAGCACAGATAGCCCATGGTATAGCTTTGTGCTTAATTCCAAACAAACAAAATTTTATAAATATTTATCTTATTTTTTGGAAAATTTCTAAAATTGAATCAAGTGGGAGACTAAGAGTGTGGAAATAATGTAATCCTGTGAACACATAACCCATATAAAGTGGGAGACTAAGAGTGTGGAAATAATGTACTCCTGTGAGCACATAACCCATATAATTTGATTTAGTTTGCACCTGTTAATTTGTTTCTTCATTATCTATTTTACCAGGTCGTTGTAACCTGAATGACGAACCCATTTTATCATATCAATATAAATCGCGCCTCGTAGATAAAATCTCTACTGAGTTATAATGGAGAAGATACGAAGAGCCGTTTGACACCGTCTATGTGGGTAGAGGCACGACGAGTAGTTTGACGATTTTGAATCTAATGATGGTGAGAACGATGGAATCAAAGACCGACGCATAGATGCACGTGGTAGTCGACATGATAAGGTGTTTACATTTGGACATCCATTTGCAAAACAAGTTCTTGCCTATTGGTGTAAGTTTACAATTTTGTCTCGTACGAAGTGACGATGCGTTTTGTATTGTATCAAGCGAAATATCGCAAATAAAAGCTGTTCTACAACATGTTTTTATTTACGTTAGAAAAGTCGGATGCTAAAACATTTCAGAAAGGAACGGCTAAAAGATCATTTGAAATATAATTAGTGCAAATCGTTTTTAATTTCTTACCGAACCTTACAAGGATCTGTCGATAATGCGTTTTTAGGTCAAGTACCTACACGTCTTGTTACAGGATGAGTTGATAACGATGCAATTAACATATCTTGGAAGAACAATTTCAAACATTACAGTATTAATTTCGTGGTAATCAATGTGAATGGAAAACAGATTCCTGCTCGACCTGGTTTTGATACTGAATTGAATGTACGAAGCTACGAAACATTATTTAGTGGAACAGGAAACCAGTTTCATGATCAAGAAATTGATATAGGACATGATGAATACTCGGAAGGATATACACTATTTGTCATTGATCTTACATTCGATCTATCCGCTGGAGATTCACATTAAAACACCATAAATGTTCTCGCCTATGTTGAATTCCAGTAGATTTTAGAAATCGATCAGTCTAGAAACATCACAACTGAAATGTAAGAAGCTATGAACATTATAGAAATTTATACGATACTCTCACAAGACTTGTGTATGTGAAAGAAGATGTTTGTCAGCGATGAGCTACCCAACCCTGCAAAAAACAACAACAAAAAAATAGCTGTACATCATCAGTCTGGATCTGAGTCATAAACCTGGTAACCACTTTGTCTGTTTTTACCTTGCTTTGAAGGAGAAAACAGAATATTTTAATCAAATACAACTGCCTACACATAACCTCAATTAAGAAGATTCACTAAAAAAGAACAATTGAACGTGTACTTGCAATAAAAAGTACTGCAAGGACCATATTCGTGTGTGTATGGACAGTATTTTACATATTATGTTTATTACATTTGTAAACATGTGTCGAAATAGAAAACTGTTAACGAAATTTGGATCACACAAAAATGTTAATGATATGTCTTTAATATATACCTTCGTAAGTAGACCAGATTGCAAAATAAAGGATTAAAATGAAATATTTTGTCAAGGACTCTCTTTATCATTATGCTAAACAATGTTATACAATCAGTAAAACAACTGTCTCACTCATATATTTTAATTTAGAAGTCAAATGTAAAGACAGGTTAAATTCATATATAATAAGCAGGATATTTCATTTTTAAAATACAACAGTCTTAAGTAGTTATCGGGACTACCGTGCAGCATGCCGCCAGAGAGTGCCATACGCGTGTTGACCTCAGGCATTGGAGAGAAGGGGTAGAGACGATGATGTCACCAAAAACAATAAAGTAATAGTTCCACGAAGGGGAACCAGAGGGCGTGTTGCTAGGCCGCCATGACAAGTTGACATGATGTCACAGTTCCACAAAGTGGAACCACAATCATGACAAGATCATAATACACGTCTCAACATGTAATAAATGGCTAGATTTCGTTATGTTCTACAGTCACGTTATGTATAAAACACTAATTCTATTTTAGTATCTTCCATTTAAACTTAGTTTTCCAATGAACATAAGGACCTTTAATTATAAATCAATTGATTATTTCAAAGATTTTCAGTAATATGAATTATCTTTTCATTAAAATTTATACAATTCATACATACAGAACTTCAGGTAATATAAGCATCTTAGTTTATAAAATACTAGATTAACTTTCATACAAATTGCGTTCATTTGAACTCACTCTGTAAGAACTTATATAGTTTTTAAGCAATATTGAACAATTATTGTAATTTAAAACAAAAACGTGTTGTATACTCCAGTCAGTATCGCTAAACATTGTTAGGAATTACAAAGGTCGTCACATGGCTAACCTCCTCTTAACACATGTGCACACACACACACGCACACAATAATTTAGTTTATAAACGCAAAACAACCATACTTTACACCAATCAGTTTAGAATACTTGTTCAACATGTATGAGATTTCCTTATACAATGAATCGTAACAGTCTAGTTTTTAATCATATTATCTCATGTCATATTTTTCAATCTAAAATATATTTTGAAACAATATTATGGTAACACCTACAAATCAGTGCATCTGACTTGCATGACATGTGTGTGTGTGTTTTTGTTTTTTTGCTGTTTCTAGATCTGTATAGTGTTGCTATCCCATTTAACGTACTGCTGAAAAGTTTTTGTCACACCTAATGTTTTTATAAATATTAAACGATTTAACATACAGATTATAGTTTTTGTTCTATAACTTTGTACATTATATGTCCTGAAAAGGACACTTTTTAACATACAAACATCTTTACACATATAACGTATGTCTCACTATCTTTAATTTTAAAATCTAGTTGATAAACTCTGTAATAAATCATTTTGGTGCATAATAAATGTGTTTAATCATTATTATAGAATAACAACACTTACCATTTTTCCATAAATCTTTGAGAACAGATATAACTGAACTTTCTGAGATGCAACTGACATCACATATGTTCAAAACCATCATATCTAGTATGAAATACAAAGTTGAATATATGTGTGTTTATATATTGTTTAAATATTAAACGTCATTAATATTGATTGGTTTGTTATGAATTTCGCGCAAAGCTACACGAGGGCTATCTGCACTAGCTGTCCTTAATTTACCAGTGTAAAACTAGAGGGAAGACAGCTAGTCATCACCACCCACCGCCATCTCTTGGGGTACCCTTTTACCAACGAATAGTGGTAGTATTGACCATCACATTATAATGCCCCCCACTGCTGAAAGGGCGAGCATGTTTGTGTGATGGGGATTCGAACCAGCGACCTGCAGATTGTGAGTTGAGTGCCCTAGTCACCTGGCCTTGCCGGGTCCATTAATATTGAAAGCAAATGCTAGATAGGTCACCAAATAACAATTCACCCTTATTGACTCACAGTTTATAGTATGTCGAACTTTTACTAAGATATAATTCAAAGTTTTTGGTCATTAACATTGTTGATATTCTGACGACCTTATGGCAGAAAAACTTTATGAAAATAAATTAATGTCACTAATTAATATTGAAAATAACCTGTTCAAACTCTACATAAATTTAATGTTCAGTTCACAAAACAGTAAATTGTACTGACGAATTTCAGTTATTTTTGTATTCAATTATATTCCACGTTTCTAAATATGTGTTTATTAATGTATGTAAATCAATTTACAAACTCTAAATAAGATTGATGTCACATTTACTGAATTATTTATTAACAAAACTTCAATATACACTACTATTTAAGTAATTTTATTCCATATTACTACTTGTTCATTTCAACTTAGTATGTAGGAATTTATATACTTTATAAACGACAGAGTCTAATTCTTTAACTTCAGACAGTGTCAGCTGGCATAGAATATTTATTTTTTTTCAAAATGAAAGATCGATTCAATTCTAATTTTAATATTTATGATATTTACTTAGAAATATATAAACATGTGAAATGTATGAGATTTTATTATACACTTGAATGGTAATGTTTGATCACAAGTTCAGTCAATTATTTTAAACAAATCATGTTATAGTGTTTCAAAACTAACACATATTTTGAAACAGTGTTGTTATATATTAGACGAAGTTTTCACATATTGAATTGTTTGTTCTTCATAATACAAATTTAAACATGACTCGAGTTTTTCAC
>NW_013675625.1:0-1432 GCF_000517525.1 Limulus polyphemus
CATACAAACATCGCCACCCAAAAACGTTATTGGTGGGGCAATCACCCTCTTGCCATCCCAGGATCGACACCCTTGATGACATATGAGAAGAGGTGTAGTGGGGTGGGAACGCGCGGACACGGCGTACCCGTACTCTTTTTTAAATCGGAAAGCCGTACTGCCGCTATTTCGAACGAATTCCACTATACACGGTTATGCAGTAGATTTTGTGTTCCGGCACTTCTTTTTTTTAAAAAAGAACAAACTACGCCATTGTATACGAGTCACACAAAAATGTGAATAAAAATACCATCAATTTTACAATTAAATTATCTCATTACTGCCGTGTTTCACAAAGAAAATGAATGATTTCATCCAATTTGCTGAGTGTTGTAAAGACAAAAACAGAATTATTCAATATTACGGAATATGTGGACCTCATCGGTAGTGAACAACATACAAACGGTTTGGTAATTTGAAGGTTAAGAGTGTTGTATCCAAAACGAGTGTTCTTGATGTTAAGCAATTCTGTTATATTGTTTTGTACTTACCTTAGATCTAGCGTTAATCGAGGAACAAAGCATATGTTAGTTTTAAGTTTGTGCACAGGCTTAAAATGCAATGTGCTAATTGGTTAAAAAATAATCCCTGCTTCCTCTAGTGACGAAAACTGGAGTTGCTTGTTTCAATGCCTCAGAAGGATTTTGTTCTTAACCTTAAGATAATAAGCACTTGTCTCTCTATCTTGCTGGATTTTTTGCTGGTTGAATAAGATAATAAGTAATTCTCTCTCCATTGAGCTGATTTTTTTTTACTAGTTCGTAAGAGCTTCAGAGATATTTGTGAAACTGTGGGACTCATAAAGCTTTCTAGCTGTCAAGAAAAAAAAAGCTTTTAGTTTCTTCAGTTGCTAACTTTGTTGTTAAGGTCGTGTTGTTGATGGGTGGAGTATAGAATCTAAAAGCTATATTACATTAAGGATATTTGAAGAGACTTTATTAGTTCGCTTCCATTCTGAAAAATTGATGTTTTGGTGAGGAACAGGCAGTAGCTTGGTGTTCACCAGTGTGAAAAGTGCACAGCGCGAAGCTGGAGAAGTGGGTTTACACCAGTGTGAAAAGTGCACAGCGCGAAGCTGGAGAAGTGAGTTTACACCAGTGTGAACAGTGCACAACGCGAAGCTGAAGAAGTGAGTTTACACCAGTGTGAACAGTGCACAGCGCGAAGCTGAAGAAGTGAGTTTACACCAGTGTGAACAGTGCACAGCGCGAAGCTGAAGAAGTGGGTTTACACTAGTGTGAACAGTGCAGAGAGCGAAACTGAAGAAGTAGGTTTACACCAGTGCGAACAGTGCACAGCGCGAAGCTGAAGAAGTGAGATTACACCAGTGTGAACAGTGCACAGCGCCAAGCTGAAGAAGTGGGCTTACACCAGTGTGAACAAACAAGAAGTA
>NW_013675625.1:2215-9535 GCF_000517525.1 Limulus polyphemus
TTTTGTAGGGCCAGCACAGATCATTCAGTTGTCTTGCGAGTTGTAAGTACTTCAGAATGATATATGTTCTTTTTGTAGGGCCAGCACAGATCATTCAGTTGTCTTGCGAGTTGTAAGTACTTCAGAATGATATATGTTCTTTTTGTTGGGCCAGCACAGATCATTCAGTTGTCTTGCGAGTTGTAAGTACTTCAGAATGATATATGTTCTTTTTGTATGGCCAGTACAGATCATTCAGTTGTCTTGCGAGTTGTAAGTACTTCAGAATGATATATGTTTTCTGTATGGTTTAGCACAGATTATTCAGTTGTATTGCGAGTTGTAAGTACTTCAGAATGATATATGTTTTCTGTATGGTTTAGCACAGATTATTCAGTTGTCTTGCGAGATTACACACACATGCAATATATACTCGGTTTATGAAAATACGATGTTGTTGTGATTCTTGATTCGAGCGACTGTTGTTCCAGAAAATGAAGTTTATTTTATATTTTGTGTCTGAATTTGTTTTCTAATTTAGATTGATACTTTTCTTAACTTATTTTAAGGACTTATTAACTGGTTCAGTTCAACTTCGGACTGATGTATTTTTATTGACAATGGTGTCCAAGTTATGATTCCATTCATTCTAATAATAACAGTTTTAGGTGATTTTTATTTGTTTAATGATTTATGATATTATGTATATCCGGTCAGTTTGAGACATTGGCTTAGTTAGTTTACATGTTACTGTTTTTTTAGGTCTGATTTCTATAATGAGCTTATTTTCTTTATCAGAAATTATTAATTGATATTTAATTTATAGATTCACGAACCGCAGTTGATCCTTATACACGAATTAGCCCTCAGTTAGTATCATTGATTGGCTCAGAGGTGAGGTTAACGAATGCGAAAACATTATTCAAACAGCTGATATCATTGGTCTACATTAAGTGACGTTATAAAAACAAAAGGACCAATAAACATGACGGAAGATTCAATTAACATGTAAAGAGGAACATGTCTGTGCAAGATTGTACTGTCGAAAATTCAAAGTTTAGTGTTTCGAAATGAGTAAAATCTATTCGTGGATGTAGTTTTTTGCAGTTTGGGTTACCCGAAAATGGATGAGTCAGGCTGACCTAGTGGTTAGCGTGCTCGGGGTGTGAATTCACGGTTCAGTCCAGTTGCCAAAAGTAAACGCGTTCCACACTTTGAGGCAGTGATTGCACTATAAAAATTACAATCAAATCTCATTATTTGATCAAACAAAAATACGAGTGTTGCTAGAAGTGTCCGAAATTATTTCTTCCAATGGCCTTTGTTGTGAGAGAAAACGACCTGTTGCTGCATATTATTGATTAAGTTTAAGTTTGTTTGTTTTTTTGTAAATTAGTTTCAAGTTGACGTATACATGCGTGAAATATATTAACATGAAAATTGGTACTTATCAAATGTGAGAATTTTGGTTCGTTGATATATCTTTTATTGGAATATAAGGCACATTTCATATTACGCATTGTATTAATCTTTCGATAATTCTGATTACAAACTGAGTCATTCATTTATATAAAGCTACCATCTTTTTAAAGGAATTGTTGTCTAAAGAAACAAACCCCTTTAATTTGAAGGTTTATAAATATGAGTAAACAAGAATTCAGCTCGCTTTACTTTATTATTTGTAGAACCCCACGGGACCACGTGGTTAGCGTGTCTGTACTGTAAATCCCAGGGTTCATGGTTTGCGTCCTGTTGCTACAAGAATTAGAAGAAAAAAAAGAAAGAGAAAAGCTGTCCTTCTAACATAATGCTTAAGTCCACAGAATCTTAAATTAGAAAACAGTTTGTTCTGGATTGTACTTTACGAAAACTTGAGTTTATCTAGTTTTTGTGATAGTAATGATAATAGGTCATCAAAATAAACAATAGAATGAATTGGAAAGGGATAAAATATCCCTGTACCTCTCAAAAGCTGACCTATCATGGCCTGGTGGTTAGGGCACTCGAATCCTGTCTCCAAACATGCCAGCCCATTCAGCCGTGGAGCGTTATAACGTAACGGTCAATCCCTCTATTTGTTGGTAAAAGAGTAGCTCAAGAGATGGCGGTGGGTGGTGTTGACTAGGCCTTCAACAAACAAACCTCTCAAAAACATCATTTCAAGTTCAATTATAGAAGGTCTCAAAGTTATGAAGACATAAACGTGTGGATGATATCAAAACCTTCAGAGTTACTGATGAAGGCTGGAATCCCCCGAACTCGGTATAACTCAATGACAAGTGGTGAACTGAATGACAGATTGATTTTCATATACATGTATATTTTTGGTATCGAAATCTGTTTCACATAAGTTAAATCACGATTTAGTTTATTACTGAAATCACGGCGTTCATAAACTAATTGATTTATATAAGAAATTGAACGGTACTTATCCATAAGATAAGCAGCCATGGGTAGAAGTTTTAAAGTTAAACTATGATGCTAATTGTCAATTGTAACGATGGGATTTTAATTTAAGAAGAGTTAATTACACAAGCTCATATAAATTTGTTGATGATATCAAAGTTTTGGGTGTTGTTGGCTGTGAGAAGGATGCTTCTGCTTTACAAAAGGAATTGAATCATTTAGTGAGTTGGGCGAGTAAATGACAGATGGATTTTAATTATAATAAATGTAAGAAAATGTATTTGGGCTATCATAATTTGAATTATAAGTATAATTTGGATGGGAATAAAATTAACAGTGTGACGAAAGAAAGAGATCTTGGTGTAATAGTTGATCAGTCTCTAAGGCCATCCAAGCAGTGTGCTGTTGTTAGTAGTAGGGCAAATAGGATTTTAGGTTGTATCTACAGAAATGTTGAATAAAAGTCTAAAGAGGTTATAAGTTCATTGCACAGGTCACTGGTTAGGCCACATTTGGAAGATTGTGTTCAGTCTTGGGCTCGTTACCTTAGGAAAGACATTGTATCGTTGGAAAGGGTTCAGAGGAGGCTAATAGAATGGTGTCTGGGATGGAGGGGTTGTCATATGATGTTAGTTTAAGATCTCTGCAATTGTGTTCTCTTGAAAAAAGAAGAGTTAGAGGAATCTTATTAAGGTGTTTAAGATTGTAAAGAGAATTGATAGTGTTGATGCATCATTTTTTTAATGGTGAGAATGGTAGGACTAGGAGACAAAAACATAAATTTTGGTAGGGTAGGAGTCATATTCAGCTAAGAGAGTTTTATTTTTTTAATAAGGTGGTTGGCCTTTAGAATGGGTTGCTTTCGGATGTTGTGGAGGCAGTAAATTTAAGTGAGTTTAATAGAAAGCTTGATAATTATATGAATGATAAGGGCTAGCTTTGAGATATAATTTATTTAGTTTTAGTTTAGTTTAGAGGATGGGACAGCCTAGATGGATCAGTAGGTTCCTTGTTGTCTCTAAACATTATGTTATGTTGAAAAAGAAAGGATATGTTTTAAACGTAGTACACATATATAAATATGTGGTATTTTTATCACATTGAACAATACATATGTTTTTAAGTGTCCCGTATGTGACCTATGGTTAACGTCTCAGGCTGCATATCATATGATCCAAGGTTCAAGACTTCATAACGCTGAACACGCCCGCATTCTCAGCTGTGAAAGCATTGTAAAAGTAACAGTCCTGCTATTCAATTAATAGTAGCCGTGTAGGCGGATTGTGTTTCTGCCTAGTTACTGTCCCTTTGTATAGCAATCCAAAATTAGGGACGGCTATACATAAATTTTGGGATTTTGTTATTTATGTCCTGACTGGTTAGCCAATGTTTGGCATACGATGCTATTCAGGTTGAAAGTACCAAACATCAAGGGTTCTATAAAATTAGGTTCCGTCATACATATGGCATAGATGCCTTCTTAGTTATCTATTACCTATTTTGCATTAAGTTGCAATTTTTTTATTACTGAATTAGGCCTAACCATTCTCTCTCAAACCTGTAAAACTTCAGCAACATCCTGCAATCGATCGTTTTCAATGGTTGTCATTACACCATATGGAATAAGGAGGTCTTCATAACTTGTATATTTTAAACCTTGGGTACCGCGCGGCAAAACTTTTATCTGTTTTTTTCCTTCGATAGGAAGCCGTTGTTTACCACCGTTTCACGGCCTGTTACATCTGTTTTGCCATTGGAAGATTCTGCACTCCACAAGTTCAGAGATTTCGAGGAAACTTCTGACAATTTGATACATATTTACTTTCACAATATTCTGAAAAAAAAAAAGAAGATACTCACAACTCAGAAAAGCTCAGCATGCACTTCAAAACGACGGTTTAACTTCTGTTTTGTTTTTAAGTTTCTAAACATGAAAAATATTGGACGATAACAGTATTATCCGACTTTGAGAGTTTGATAACTTCAGTGTTTATTTACATTTGCCAAGGGTTATCGGTATCATACTTTCTTTGTAGAGAAGAAATTACTTTTCTGAGTTGTTCAATATAAAACAAAATAAATTATGAATTTTTCTTCTTTTCACTAAAATTTGCGGTTTCAGTGAAGACCAGAAAGAAGCCATGATCGACTCGCTATTCCCTCTGCAGTAGACTAGTTTCACCGAATGCACAGCTCGGCAGTACAGATTATTTCCTTTGTTCACTGAAATTACACATTTTAGTGATGAGAAGAAAAAAAAAGATTGATTTACCAGCTAGCCCGTTAAATACTTATGAATGAATATTTTTGACAGCATGGCCGTATGTTATTAAAATGCCCCCCCCCCCCAGTGGCACAGCGGAATGTCTGTGGACTTATACTGTTAGAAACTGGGTTTCGATACCCCTGGTAGGCAGAGTACAGATAGCCCTTTGTGTAGCTATGTACTTAAACTACACAAAAATCTTTCTAGTGGCATGGAAACAAGGAACGAGACCTGATAAAGTCAAATAACCAATGTCTTACAGTCTCTCCGTATAAAATATTTATCTATTTATTCATTTTTTTTGTTCTAATTCGTGAGATCGCTCATTTTGTTTTATTATTTAGAGTTTAATGTAAGATCCTATACTCATCACTAATAACCTAAAATAGGTATTATAATAACATACTAGAAATGAGTCCATTTGATTTGGAAGGAAAGGACAGAATAGTTCTTTAAAATAACGCACTAGAAATGTGTTATGGGAATGCCGGAAGGTTCTGTTGTTCCCCACAACAAAACATACTGTAGACCAAAGTTTCCCAAGGGGTACGTGGTTGATCATTAAAGTTTACTCAACAATAATAAAAATAAAAAAAATCAGTAATGGCATGGAAACAAGGAACGAGACCTGATAAAGTCAAAAAACCAATGTCTTACAGTCTCTCCGTAGAGGTTTTTGTGTAGTTTAAGTACAAAGCTACACAAAGGGCTATCTGTACTCTGCCTACCACGGGTATCGAAACCCGAATCGAAAAGTTCAATTACGTGTTGCCGAATAGTTATAAAACGAATGGGGGAAAAAAGAAATTAATGCAACTATAGAACTGAATATGAAAGAAAACTGAACTTTTAGAGGAAAAGAAAAATCGGTAACTACAAATCAGCACTTGACAACACATAGAATGTTTGTTTGTAGTTAAGCACAAAGCTACACAATGGGCTATCTGTACTCTGCCCACCACGGGTATCGAAACCCGGTTTCTAGCGCTGTAAATCCGCAGACATACCGCTGTTCTACTGGGAGGGGCACATAGAATGAGGACGATCGTGTCAAGATAATTTTATTTCTAATAATCTTGAAGACGATCGTGTCAAGATAATTTTATTTCTAATAATCTTGAGGACGATCATATCAAAATAATTTTTTTTTTAATAATCTTGAGGACGATCGTGTCAAGATAATTTTATTTCTAATAATCTTGAGGACGATCGTATCAAAATAATTTTTTTTAATAATCTTGAGGACGATCGTGTCAAGATAATTTTATTTCTAATAATCTTGAGGACGATCGTATCAAAATAATTTTTTTTAATAATCTTGAGGACGATCGTGTCAAGATAATTTTTCATCGCTTTTATTTATGACACAACACATCAGAATTAGGGTAAAGATTTTTAACCTATATTATTTATTACTTTTAATCACACAGCAAGCGTGTGAAGAACAAATTATAAGCCTTTTTTTCTTCTTCTTTTGTGGTGTTTCTTGAAACTGGAATAACAAAAATGACCTCATGTCGAATGGCCAATCCCAGAGAATACTATAACTTGTCAAACTATTAGGAAGTGAATAACGATGACCTAGGTTTCCTTCCAAAACTGTCGAATAATTACTCGTTTTTTTCTTCAGTTGTGATGTGCAACGATCATTATTCGACGTTGTAAATGTCTCATACTTCAAGCTACATATATTAATAATTCAGTTAAAATTTTGCGATTACATTTGATAGAATATTAAACTTGTAGATCTTCTTTTATAAGGAGGAATCGAACTGTAAACTTACCGCTGATTTACTGGGGGACCGTTTTATAAGAATTGTATTTTTGCATCTCTTCAAATTAAGCTCAGTTAACAAGACAGCACTTCAGTGAAATCACAAACATAGAAAAAGAAAAGAAGAAAAAACGCACATGAGAAATGTTTCAACATCCAACATTTCAAACGAATTACGTAGATCCATCTACATATTTTGTTTTTATAAAAGAAAATCGAAAATATTTAAACATTATTCTGGTAATATCTTAGTAAAGGAATTACTGTGACCAGTTTCTGCCCTAAAGCTCTCAAATATAAAGAGATATTCGATTATTATTTTATGTGCAGAAAGTTTATTTTTGCAACATTTCAAATATTGCACACAGTTCATCCAAAAACCAAATCTGATCAGAAATCAGATCTTTATAGAATAGTTATGTTTGTAGCGTAGTTTTATATAGAGGTCCTCTGGTGAGTCAATGTTAAGTTTCGGGACTTACAACGCTAAAATCCTGGGTTCGATTTCCCGCGAGTAACAGAGCTCAGATAGCCCAATGTGTAATTTTGCGCTAAAACAACTAAATTTTTTGTCTAGTGAGTTTACGGTCGAGACATGGTATTTGCAACAAATGTTTTTCTAGTAAACAAAAAGAGCATGTCAATTTATGATTTGTTTTCGCATTTTTTTACTACTATTAATGTATAAAAAGTCTGGTTGTGTATGAAAACCGATTGTTTTTATTGTTATCTTCAATATTAAACTTTTTTCGTGGATAGAGGGAGCCATTGACAGTTATGCGTCAGGACTTAAGAGTTACCAATGGTGGCTCCATAGTAATGTACCAAACTGTTTGTGGCTGTTGATCATAGGGCCCCTAATAACAAAAGAGTTGCCCCCCAGTGGTACAGCGGT
>NW_013675625.1:10481-11954 GCF_000517525.1 Limulus polyphemus
TCTTGGGCTACTATTTTACCAACGAATAGTAGGATTGACTACCACAGTATAACGCCCCCACGGCTGAAAGGGCGAGCATGTTTGGTGTGACGGGGATTTGAACCCGCGACCCGCACGCAGATTGCGAGTCGAGCGCCCTAACTACTTGGCTATGCTGGGCGTTTCTGTTCGGAATGAAGAGTGATTCAATTAAGAATTTATATTAATTATTATGTTACCCTCCTTTTCCTAGCTAACGTATTAGCTATTTTACTTTTTTAAAAGTTTTTATGATACATCCAAATAATATTTAATTGCTATAAGGGAAAGGGGTGGATTCCCCATCCAGAAAGATGGTTTCTGAGATTAATACAAAAACGGTTAAAAAAGCTTCGTTTGCGATTTGCATCGTATCTAACAATAATAGAAATATAACAACGTGAAAGATATCCTTTTTTTATATAACAACGTGAAAGATATCCCTTTTTTATATAACAACGTGAAAGATATCCTTTTTATATAACAACGTGAAATATATCCTTTTTTATATAACAACGTGAAATATATCCTTTTTTATATAACAACGTGAAGGATATTCTTTTTATATAACAACGTGAAGGATATCCTTTTTTGTATAACAACGTGAAGGATATCCTTTTTTATATAACAACGTGAAAGATATCCTTTTTTATATAACAACGTGAAATATATCCTTTTTTATATAACAACGTGAAGGATATCCTTTTTACATAACAACGTGAAAGATATCCCTTTTTATATAACAACGTGAAGGATATCATTTTTATATGGGCTCAAGAGTTGTTTTTTTTACATTTTTCGTTCATTGTCCACACTCAGTAACACTTAGAATTTAATAACTAAAAAAAAAGGGGGGGCCGTTATTTTAATGAAAGGACAAACACTTCTTACACATCCCTTCCAATAGCACCCGCCCTCTTTGCCCATTCAAACTCTGAAGAGAATCTTTGGTACTTAGCCCCCGAACTTCCAAATCCCGAAAGCTAATAGTCATTCATGTCCCCCAGTGGCACAGCGGTATGTCTGCGGATTTATAAAGCTAGAATCCGGGTTTCGATACCCGTGGTGGCCAGAGCACAGATAGCCCATTGTGTAGCTTTGTACTTAATTACAAACAGTCATTCATCACAGTTCCATATTTCATTTCAACATTTCTCTCAGAGTGTTGTAGTTAATCTTATGTGATTTATATATATATATTTATAATGAAAGAAATAGCTCCAAAACTATTACCATATTAATTACATTAGTTGTTAATAGGCGATTGAAATCAGCACTATAAAACAATAATGAGTTTAATATAAGTTAAGCCTTAAAATTATTTTATAAAGCCCATTGTAATTGTTGAGCCGTAACCTTGAAGACATAACGGAAGTTACATGTGGTGATGGCTCCCAAAAGCGTTGAGGATATCCCATCTATCAGTTTTAAGCTTTCGGGAGCTATCACTACGTG
>NW_013675625.1:12920-18552 GCF_000517525.1 Limulus polyphemus
AGTAAGTTTTCTCTTTTTGAATCTCCTAACTTATTACGAGACATTAAACAGTAAGTTTTCTCTTTTTGAATCTCCTAATTTATTACGTGACACTAGACAGTAACTTTTAGTGCTTCTCTATTCGAACAAAGACGTAATTAAGTAACCAGACGTGCAGCCTTGGAAATAAAAAAACTAAACAACTCTCTAGTCAACTCTAAAATAAAATAATAAAACATTAAATAAATGTTGAATATCCAAATTAATATTCATGTTTTTTGTTTTTTTTAACCTTTTGCTTAGGCATATCAGGTCAGTTTGTTTATTTTAGAGCAAAGCTATATTGGGCGATCCCCGGTCTTAAGCGTTGTAAGTCCGTAAACTTACCGCTGACCCACTAGGGGACTATTAGGTCAGATCATGTACACACATCCCGACCATTTCTTATGATACCTGAAAATACAACATAAAGTTTATTTTCCTGACAAAATGAGATCGTGTTTCATGAACCGTACACTCTGATGATGTAAGATTATAATGAACACAATATAGAAACATAAACGTTTCAATAAGATTAAAACACGGAGATACAAATTCACACGAGTGTGTAACGTGATATACGTGTAGATGTGTTTTTTTTATATAGCAAAGGCATATCCTGCTATCTGCTGTGTCCACCGAGGGGAATAGAACCCCCTGATTTTAGCGTTGTAAATCCGTTGACTTACCGTTGTCCCACCGGGAGATAATGTATGTGTAGAGAAAAATATGATGTAACAATTTAATCCTCACATATACATTTACAGCCTTGCTCACACAACATTATGTAAAAACACATACACAAGATACAACTTTATGTCAACACAGACATTTCCAGTGTTATATAAACATACACAAAACCTGTAGTATCGCAGATTTAGTAAAATACAACGTTTTTTTAAAAGTTCCACAAGTTCGAACTTTTCCTCCGTACTCAACATCCTGAAATAAGTTACATTCTATAATGATGAAGTTAGAAATGTCGTAACTTGAAATATTATAATGCTTGAATTATTACGTTGAGATTATTATGAGCAAAACAGCAACTGTATTTCGTATATTCAACTATTAGCTTTGTTGTTATTTTAAGCTTTGTAGCCACGGGTAATACAACCCCATACTGAATGTATGCATGCTGTTATAGTACTAAAAATGTGAGCCTGACGTGGCCTAATAATTAGCGTCCCCAGATTGTGAGTCCGCAGTCTGTTGCAATCAAAACGCTAAAAGAGGCGTGTATACGCTCTAAGAACGAAACGGTCAGACAAGAGTAGCGAAAGATCTGGCTGTGGGTCTGTAATTTCAAAGTATCCATTGACAAATTAACAATTTCGACTAAAGAGACTAAATTATTATCACCAGCTGAATTGTATCTTCAATTGCAAATAAAATCTGCCTTATATCATTAACATAGAATATAAACAACAGATGTCCCAAAATAGAGACATGGGGCACTCTTCTTGTGTTTATTAAACCATGAGAATATTTATTGTTGACAATAATTACTGAGATCATACTTTTTTTTAGATAACTTTCCACGAGGTATGTATTTTATTTCTTATTCCCATATCTTATATATTTTAAACATAAATATGCGGTTTACGCAGTGAAATGCTTTAGATGAGTCCAACAACACTTCTATGACAAATTCACTTTTCACCGTATATAAATAATAATTTCGCATAAAACTTGGAGAGCTTTTTTGTGTAGATTTTTTTCCTTACGAAGTACATACTGATATTTGACAATAAATCAAACTTATTAAAATTTGTCTTTTATCTCTCTTTCGTAAAAGCCTCTTGGTGATTCACTTCTAAGTCTGAAAGCTTATAACGCTAAAAATTGAATTTCGATGGGCAGAGCACAGATAGTCCATTGTGTGGATTTATGCTTTCAACAAACAAACAAGCCCCTTTTTGAACTTTGTTATTATTTCCCCCTTTTTCAAAAAATCTGGAAATATTTATTCTTAAATATTTAAATTAAATATGTATAGCATTGGAATGCAATAATCTCAATATTTTTTGTAACTACTAAAGTGAAAATTAATAAAAAACTGACAGTTGTTTTATTTCCATGAACGGTAGGCCTAAGCTTATTAGGCGTAATTTGTTATTAATTACACTTGCTCATACTCTGATTTTAGGCTTACGAATGAAATAAAAGTTAATTATACGTATATTATTTATGTTTATATAGATATAGTCGTCTGGATGTCATTATAGTAATATAAAATTTTATATTCAGAAGTAAATAATAATTACTTTCAATTGTACGTTCCTCATGTTCCCCAAAATGATATATCGTCAATGTAAGTAATATTAATTTGTTTCTGTTATTTATATACTAGTTTTTTGAATATGGTATAAAGCCTGTATATGTAACATCTTTCTGTTTAGGTATTCGTAGTTTAGTTTTTAGAAAGAGATTACAGTTGCAAGAGATGTGTCCGTGGTCTCCAGTTTCTCAACTTACAATACAAGGAAATTAAAATCTGATAATAAAATTCGATACCTGCCAAGAACAAAAACGTTCAGCTTTACATGCTTAAAATTTTGAGCTGTAAGACTAACTATCTTGTTCAAAACTTAATTCGGCTGTTATTAAAAATAAAAAATAAACTTGGCATGTAAGATAATTGCTCGAATAATTCAGCGCCCTCTATCTCATTACGATTGATTTGCGAAATTAATGAAGAGATCGGAGATAGGCGGAATATAATGATTGAATTATTCGAGTTGGTAAGATAAGGACGTTTTATTTTTCTCTTAACAAATGTCATGAAAGAATAAAATATCAGATCGTAACTTTTTGTTTCGAAGCCCTTCCGCCTCAAAATAAGTTGATGAAACGGAAGATTAGCGCCAATCGAAATTAGTGGACAACTTTCATATGGTGCTCTTCGTTTCGTTCCTGATTCAGGAGAAACTGAGATTGGTTAATATTATGGTGGTGTCATGGGTTGTTAGTAAAAACCTATGTATATTGGAATGCGTAACAAACGAACAACCTATTTTATAAGCCAAACAATGTATCACTTATTTTTCTCATAACTCGATATCTGTTACAAAGACTGTTTTTGGAGTGCTGTAAAATTAAGTTTGCTATATTATTCTCTTGTAGTCTTAAAAGTAAGAATTAATGCATATATACTTACAAATGTTAGGCCTAAGCTTATTTAAATTTAATTTTATGCGATTACTTAAACTTGCTTTCAGACTTAATATGTAGTTAAAAGTGAAACGATGTATCAGATGTTAATTTTGCTAAGCCTACTTTTGAAAAAGCTGTAAGGTGTAAAGTCAAAGCGAAAAGTTTTTCATTAGTGACTGGTTCTTCTTGTTCTTTTTTTTATTAGACATGTTATAAACACTTATACGTCATTAAACGTGGTTTGTTATCTATAACATTAAACAAATAGACTAAATGTGACCAAAAATCAAATAAATATATACTGATTTTTGAAAACGGACCTAATAATTTATACAATTGCTACTCTAAAACTTATAAATACATTCTGTCTCCAATAGCATCTTCCTTTCCATAACTATATTCCACTGAATAAAAACGTCTGACGTTCAAACCTTAGGAGACAAGACAGTTTTCTAAATTATTCCAATAAAAACTTTAGAAATATTGCCTTAACTTTCAAACCGAGTGTTGTAAATTTAGTTACAGTTCCCAAATAAGTACTTTATTATATTTCTTGCTGCTCTATCAACGGATGGTGTTCTCAGCCATCTTTAGTTCCTAGTTGTCAGGAGTTCTTACCTTCTAATGAAACTATTAAAAATGAGTTTAAACTAATTTGAACAAGTTTCATGCTTTCACTATTTGATTCAGTTCAGTTGTAAATTCCAAATTTCGATTGAGCTAGGAGTTGAAAACAAATGTGGATTTCCTGTAAGACAAACAGTTCAAAGGAAATTGTTTATGAAGGCTTTGATTTCGCAAAGTGACGGTATATATGTTACAAGTTCACGACAATAAGTTACAATGTCTGAATCCTGTTGTCAATGTGTTTTTAAACAACAAAGAGTAACGTTTAGTGGAAGAATGCTGCATGGTTTAATTGAACTTGGCTAAATGCCCTTTAATGATGGAAATTAATCACATTCCCTATGGCAGTTGACTTAGTTCAGTCTGTCTTTGAATTCTATTGGCTAGAAGCATAGTACGTGACCTATTGTGATTTATTGAGATCATGATGTACATTATATGTTAAAAAAAATATGCTATTAATAGAACTATTGGTAAAAATGGATGATTTTACAACGCTCAAGTCGAGGGCTCGATGTCCTTCGGTGGACAAAGTACAGATAGCTTTGAGTTTAAAACAACAATTAAAAAACTGGGAAAAAATTGTATGTGATCAACCTATTTGAAATCGTGGTTTATCTGTATTAATATTTTATTGATTTGTAAAAGATTTTGCGTATTTTAGTATGTGATCAATCTATTTGAAATCGTGGTTTATCTGTATTAATATTTTATTGATTTGTAAAATATTTTGCGTATTTTAAAGCATGCACTAAATTTACCTTTGTTCGAATAATGATCAAAATACAATGCTTTAAATTCCCAGATGGCGCTCAATTCGCAATCTGTGGGTCGCGGGTTCGAATCCCCGTCACACCAAACATGCTCGCCCTTTCAGCCGTAGGGGGCGTTATAATGTGACGGTCAATCCAACTATTCGTTGGTAAAAGAGTAGCCCAAGAGTTGGCGGTGGGTGGTGATGATTAGCTGCCTTCCCTCTAGTCTTACACTGCTAAATTAGGGACGGTTAGCGCAGATTGCCCTCATGTAGGTTTGCGCGAAATCCATAACAGACAAACAAACAAACAATGCTTTAAAATGTTATTATTAGAAAGATTGAAATTTTTTTGTTTCAAGATTTTGTTCAGTGAGAATATTTTGAACTGCGTGTTATTAAATTCCTCAGGTTTGTATTTGGTTGAATTAACTGTGGTTTTGACCATTCCTTTCATGCCTGATACATCTACTTTTGTTCTATACTCACTGTTGTGACTTTTAGTTTTAACCACACTTGCTTGTTAAACAAATTCTTGTTGTTAATATATGAAATACGAATAACCTAATTAATTGCTTTCATCCACGAGTAAGCCTGAAAAAATTCTGGCCCGAATATATTGTTTAATAGGGTGGAAGAGGCCATTAATTTAACTGCACAGACGTAGAGTACGGTTATATGAGCTCAGAGTCTGGGCTAAGATATGATTTGTAATACGTTACAAAAATTAAACAATACAGTTTTCTTAAGGGACCATTCATAAATATAATTATCTTTCAAAAGGAGTATTAATATTTAAAAGTGAATAGAGTTTGTAAGGTCTTGCTTAAGTCGAACAATGCTGGTCGAGCATCACTCGCCATTTTTAGTTCCTAGTCGCTTGGAGTTATTATATTCTGATGAAAGTATTAAACATGAGTTTAAACTAATTTGAATAAATTTTAAACCTTCATTATTTAATAATATTTAAAAAAGATTACAATTTGTAACGTTTTGTATGAGACGAACAATACTGGTCGCGGGTTCGAATCCCCGTCCCACCAAACACGCTCGCCCTTTCAGCCGTGGGGGCGTTATAAT
>NW_013675625.1:19446-20669 GCF_000517525.1 Limulus polyphemus
AAATATCGTATTTCAGAATTTCCGTTGGTTTTGCATGAATATAGGGTTCTCTGGCTGTACTGTTTAGCCTGTGTGGAGCTTAAGTGGTTTTAACGGGGAAAATACCAAATAATGGCCTACTAATTTTTTTATTGCAAATACAATTAATTTAGTCATATATAACGTCGAGATTTTGCCCACAAAATGAGAATAAGCAGAGTGAATTATAAAAACGCATGTAAGGATATCACAAAGCAGCGTTTCACTAGCTTTTACTTAATTTTTAATTTTATTATTATTATCGAAGTTAACGTATAAAACAAATTGGTGATTTACGATTTTACGACAGCGTTGATTTTAGTAGCGAGTTTTATAACAAAAATGTTGCATACACTTGTTCAGAAATCCTTTAGGACAAAAACAAAAGTAAGTTTGAAATTAACTCCACGTTGAAGAATTTTTTTATATTGTATAGGAAATATCCTGCAATTGTTTTATCAATATGTATTACGAATAGACCAAGAGATGGGGCTAGTATCGCATTCCGAACCACCAAAATATTGAGTAATTCTGAGTAATCACTTATCTATGTTTAATTTAATTAACTCATCAGTTGGATATGTTATTTATTTCATTTTTAATTGAGGTAATTTTTAATTGCTAATAACAGAAACCATTTGTGGCTCACTGTTATTATGAAACTTGCTCCATAATTCTCTCCGTTCTGCATTAAAGAAGCCATGTTAATTTTAATATAAAAAGATTATTAAGTCAATCCATAAACCCAAATTTTTATTTTCCACCTAATACATCATTATTTTCTTAGTTTGAAACGTTAAAGATAGTGAAACTTGTGATATCTATAAAATTTTGCATTCGTTATTACTGATTATCGTAACCGTTTTCCATGTTGAGTAAAAAGGTTTCTCTATATTTGTACATAAGATATTTCAGAAAGAGTTTCTTTTACCGAATCTATCAACCTGAAGTTATGGAGTCACATTACACTGTCTCTATAAATATTCAGGGACCAATCGAGTAGCTCCTCCTGAAGTTATGGAGTCACATTACACTGTCTCTAGAAATATTCAGGGACCAATCGAGTAGCTCCTCCTGAAGTTATGGAGTCACATTACACTGTCTCTAGAAATATTCAGGGACCAATCGAGTAGCTCCTCTGAAGTTATGGAGTCACATTACACTGTCTCTAGAAAGATTTAGGGACCAATCGAGTATCTCGTGAA
>NW_013675625.1:21669-23355 GCF_000517525.1 Limulus polyphemus
CTTGTAGCAATCCGCCACAATTTAATTCTTCGTATTGTTAGACGACACTGGGCAGCTTGTACATAATTGAATAAGTAGAGTTGTTTAAACATTTGTTTAACAACAAGTAAAAAGATTGGAATGGTCTATTCTTTCATCCCAGACACACATCCCAACTCTATTTATTCAACTGTGCATTAGACAAAGTCTAATTTATCGTATACGTGCAACAACTGTACATTAGACAAAGTCTAATTTATCGTATACGTGTAACAACAGTGCATTAGGCAAAGTCTAATTTATCGTATACGTGCAACAACAGTGCATTAGACAAAGTCTAATTTATCGTATACGTGTAACAACAGTGCATTAAACAGATCCTATGTTGTCGCATACATATAACAACTGTGCATTAGACAAATTCTAAGTAATTGTATACATATAACAACTGTGCATTAAACAGATCCTATGTTGTCGCATACATATAACAACTGTGCATTAGACATATCCTATATTGTCGTATACATATAACAACTGTGCATTAGACATATCCTATGTTGTCGTATACATATAACAACTGTGAATTAGACATATCCTATGTTGTCGTATACATATAACAACTGTGCATTAGACATATCCTATGTTGTCGTATACATATAACAACTGTGCATTAGACATATTCTATGTTGTCGTATACATATAACAACTGTGCATTAGACATATCCTATGTTGTCGTATACATATGACAACTGTGCATTAGACATATCCTATATTGTCGTATACATATAACAACTGTGCATTAGACAAATTCTAAGTAATTGTATACGTACAATAACTGTATTGGACAAACTTTAAGTGGCCGTACACACACATAACAATTGTGCATTGGACAAACCTCAAGTACAAAAATATATCTCGAATGTTAGTGCATCTAGGTAGGAATTAGAGTACATATACGTTTAGTTTTATTTAACAAGTTTTCTTCACTTATTGACTCTGGAAACTCTTGTGCCTAAAGATATAAAGTGCATATGTTAAAGGTGCTCTGATATTTCTGAGGAGAGAAAATTTGGATTATTCATCATCACTATTTTATTTAGAACACGCGCCACTTACTCCAGTTTCAATAATAGTTTTTTTTATGATTCATACCTTACCGAAAATTGCATTCTTTCTTGTGGCGGTGAGATTAAAGTGTTGGGTTTAACTTTTTTTTATCAGTTCGTTTCATTAATCGAGGTCTCCTTCCTCCAGTAGCTCAGCGGGAAGTTTGTAGACTTTCAACGGGAAAAATTGGGTTTCGATACCCATGATGGGCACAGCACAGATAGCCCATTGTGTAACTCTGTATTATCCATTTAATGTCATGTAAGACCGAAATCATAAAACTTATTGTTATATAACTGGAGCATTTATCGCTTTGGCCCAGCATGGCCAGGTGGTTAGGGCACTTGACTCGCAATCTGAGGGTCGCGGGTTCGAATCCCAATCCCACCAAACATACTCGTCCTTTCAGCTGTGGGGGCGTTATACTATGACGGTCAATCCTACTATTCGTTGGTAAAAGAGTAGCCCAAGATTTGGCGGTGGGTGGTAAGGCGTTGACTGGGTGATGTACTGCTTGTTTTTACAAATAGATGGTTAGGAGGTTTACCATTTTTTTTTCTTTTTGGTAAGGCGTTGACTGGGTGATGTACTGCTTGATTT